>NW_013952606.1:236930-264575 GCF_001266775.1 Austrofundulus limnaeus
GTGAGTGAGTGAGTGAGTGAGTGAGTGAGTGAGTGAGTGAGTGAGTGAGTGAGTGAGTGAGTGAGTGAGTGAGTGTAAATATTGATATTTCAAACCAGGTAAAAAAATGGGGGGAGGGTGTTGATTCAGATTATTAAACTGCTGGTTTAAAACAAAAAAAGATAAAGAGCTACAGGAGGACCAGTCAGCTGGGGGGGAATGAATGAATGAATGAATGAATGAATGAATGAATGAATGAATGAATGAATGAATGAATGAATGAATGAATGAATGTAAAAGGATCCCAGGAGAGATTTTCTGCAACCTGTGCAGGTGAAGCTTGCTTATTCCAGCTACCAAAGAAGCCACTCTGCAGTGCAGAGAGTAGCACTTTAAAAAGGACAGCAAAGAGAGATGACAGGCCCTCACTTCAAAAGACTAGAACACAAGATTAGAGAGTTTGAAAGGAAAAGTAGAGAGGATAAAACAGAGGTAGGGATAGGGGGACACTACTCACCGATATACTCAAAGACGAAGACGACAAAGAAAGGTGTGACCAGGTCGTTGATGCCCTGAACGTAGCCGCTGGCCGGGTGACGGATAGCCCAGATAAACAGGATCCGCTCAAATATCTTAAAACAAACACATGACATGATGTTAAAACAAAAGCTCTGACTATTTCAGCAAAAACAAATAAATAACTTTTAAAAAACAGTCAATTTTATCGACGAAAAAAGTTGCAGTGTTTCCCCTACAACTGTGTCGGCTCAGCGGGCAAACACAAACCCGTATGTGGCAAAAACAATGCAAGTAGCACTTTGCTGCTCATTGCCTGAGCACCACTTGGGTCAGAAAAGTCTTTAATTACTGTGGAGTAAGTAATTAAAGAACAAGGAGAAAGGGCAAAATATTGAATATCTGCTGTGCCATGAAAGAGACACCAACAGTGCCAGTGTGCCTCTGAGGTCTGCCCAGTTTTTCTGTGCATAAAACCAGGCCTGAATGAAAATTATAGGGGAAACAGTGCAGTGTTTATTATCACATTATTAACACTGTAGTAAATGAGTGAGGTGTGGAATAAAACTATCAGGAATCAGAACAATTAAGGCACAATAAGGTCGATATAGAAAAGAGGAAGGTTTAAAATGAGGAGTAAAACTCTAAAAGGTTAAGCTTCAAACATCTTTGTTGTGTTAGGAAAAGTCGTTTAGTTTAACTTCCTTCTAATTGATGCATCAGCTTTACTACATGAATCAAACACTGTTATTATATTAGCATGAAACAGCTTTTTAACCTTTTAAACCATCTCTAACCAAAAGGCAAAGCTTGGTCTGTAATGTTAGCTAACTTTGCTAACTGTTAACAATAACATGTCTATTTTTCTGTTTTTTCTGCTTCTTAAATGTCAGCTAAATAAATAATAAATACAAGACGAGTTTAGAATCAGTAATGAGTATTGCAAACATTGAGGAAATGGTTGAGGCGCATCTGAATTTCAGCTGAACCTTTAATTTTGTTCCATCACCAATGAGCACCCAGTGACAGGTTAGCTCCTCAGCTGAGGTATTTTTTTTTTTTTGTTCTTAAAAATAAAAGGCTGACACTGAACTTTGTTCTGTTTTTGTGTCGGCGTGCTCCCTCCTCTCCACTCAGTTTCTCTTTTTTCCCCTCTCTCAGTGATTCTGCACCTCCGTCTCCTTCTATACTTATTTTTTGTAAGGCAAACACTTCCATCTTCGTTATGAGTGACTCTTTAATGCTGTCAGGCTCTGTGAAATGAAGGAGGCTTGATGCTCGGCTTGTTTTTCTGCTGTGAAAATGGCTCCCCGCCCCTTTTTTTAAAAAAAAAATAGTTTGTCATTTCTTGTTTTTGTTTCGGGGATAAGCTGCTTCTTGAATTTTTTAAAACAAAATGTAACGAAGGCGATGCGAGACAGAAGGTGGTACTGGTGAGATGCTACTCTCACACGTTCTCTTTTCTTATCAAAGCTGCATTCATCAAACAGGAAGAGGTGCTGGCGGTAGCAGGGCGAGTGGGTAATGGGACTTTCTTTTCATGCAACCTTAAAAGCTGACATGCACATTTCACACAGAGGCGTTCTGAGTGAACCCGGGCCCACCCATCGTACTGTGGGCAGACAGCCATTTTCAGTGTCTGTGTGTAAAACAGTGTGGGAGTTCAAAGAGAACTTTTAGGTTTTACTACAAATTCTGCTCATATCCCATTRTTTTCCGATTCTTCTAACAGGAAATCGGTTTTATTTAGTCTCCGGTGTCAAACGGACACGGCTTCATCCCACCTTAGCTCGAGACCCTGAAGGTGAGGATGAGGCTAATCTTAAAAAGGTGGACAGGAAATTGGGACGACGTCACGGGTGAAAGCTCTTCATCGACGCTCGCACGCAAAGTGAAACGAGGTCAAGCAAAAACCCTGGGTTTAAACGCTCAAACGGATAATACATTTGATCAAAACACACAAGAATAAAACAGAGGCCGAAACAAATTTAAAGTTTGAAACCTGTTGCACGTCAACAAACACAGACTTGCAAATGTTTTCATCCTHCTTAGAATTTTTTATTTTGTTGCCTTGCMACCGGGAATTTAATTGGATTTTTAATTTGATRAAAAGCAATGGGCCTCATGCAAGAACCGTTCATACGCACAGATTTGTTCTTAAGTTGTGYGTACGAGTGATTTAGGAGAATTTGTGGCATTCACCAATTTTTTTGTACTCTAAGATCTTCTTCAGATACGAACAAAATTTACGAGTGGTCCAGACCTGTCGTATATTTTACAAGCAGTCAGTCTACTGTTATCCAGACGAATTTTCTTCACTCATAACTTCATATTTCATTAGTTTGAAAATATTTCGAGTTGAAAATAAATCACACTCCATAATTATGTTGACAAGAGGCTATTCTGTTTGAATTATAATTATAATTTTAAATGTAATAGACTAACGATATAAATAGGTTAAATTAAAATAAATTGATATTAATTTTGTTGTATAGCACTACAATGTCAATACGAAGTTAAATGAAGTTTTGAGACATTTTAAAATGCCTTTTTTCAGAAACGCATCTGACACTTGCAATGGTCTGGAGCGGTGCGCGACTGCTCCTCTGAATAAATGAAACCTWTGTAACACAGTTGTTTACACTGAAATTAAAAATATTTGACCAAAGAAAAACCGGAGCAGGACTACAGAGAGAGATAAATATGGTTTCAATTTTTATTTCTGTGACAGGAGACATGGCATTAACAGCAGTCGTCATTTCATTCCTCGCCTTTAAAGCAACTCCTTTAATTCCACAGCTGATGCTGCTAAAAATGACTTTTTTTTTCTGGATCTCCGAGAACAGAACTTCAATCTCTGTAGAAGTTCTTCTTTTTTACTTTGCAATGTCATTTATGAATGAACACTTCCTGGTATGTGGGGCAGGAAACGTATATCCTTATATGGTGTTTTTGGGGTGGTAATTATGTAAATAACCTCTCCTCGTGCGTGAGCACCTGACATGTTCGTACGAACCCTTCGTACGAACAAAAGTAAGAGAAATTTAGGATAAGAATACGAACATGTTCTTGCATGAGGCCCAATGATTCTAAAAAATAATTCTAATTAATTAAGTTAAATGGAAAATAAAACTTGTTTTGTCCCAGACTCAAATCTTTGGAAGACTCCAACAAGTTCCTCTCAGGAGTCTCTCCGGATTATGCAACAGTGTTCCTTGGTCTTTATGCTGTCTCTTGCTTATTGCTTAGAGGTTTGATTCTGGAGGCTGTTACAAAAGGTGTTTATTATTTGACACTTAGATTGTTAAGTAAGAGCCACCTCGGAACAAACTGTGGCTTCCGAAGGTGATAGTTGGGGGTTTCAAAGCAAAGCAGCACTACTTTTCWGTTGCTTTTTTAATTAAAACACTTCGTTCCTTCATTTACCTTCATTAATCTTAATTTTTTTGTAGAAGTGTTGATTTTAATCAAATTAAAAACCCAATGAAATTCCAAGTTGCAAGGCAACTTACAAAGAAGGATGAATAATTCTGTAAGGTGCTACATTAAGGGAGCGAGCTGCGTGAATATTTCAGTATGCGCTGGTTGCTTTTTACTTTGCACGCAAAAAGAGCAAAGCTGCTGCATGAGGATTAGAGAATAAAAAATGGTTTCTGCTACAAAGAACAAGGTGAAAAATACAACATATTTACAGTAGTAGTTGGAGAAAAGCTGGCGGGGAGTCATCCCTGTCTGATCTTATTTCCCTCCTCAACGCTCTGATTACAGTGCAGGATTTTACCCTGTACAAAATGCTGGCAGTGGGAGGTGGCACTGCCTCAGGTGCTGCGATTGTGAGCTAAAGTGCCTGTGTGCATACCGGAGCCTTCACACTGCTGGATGCTTCAAGATCTCTGGTTTTACACCGAAACATTTAGTGTATGTGAGGCACCTCTGCGCAGGTGAACACACAGATCARCCTGAAGTGTCGGACTCCTCATTAGCCTTTATCTCATTATGGAAAATGTTCCATTTTCTGCTRCTCTGGGCTCATTTTTGAATCAASCTGCACTGAAGTCCTGATGACCTGCTGAACCTACAAATGTGCTAATGTATTTATACTACGGATAACATTTACGTTTAATGCTTATTTTACCTAATATAAAAACCAATTAGCAAAGGAGTCAACAAATCTTGTTAAACTCAAAGCTGAAGAGGTTTTTAAGATAATTACTTCAAACATTCTCAATAAAACAGCACCCATCTGTAATGCGGAATGTTTTATTAAGAAGCGCAAACAAAGCAGAACAAAGAGAGCGTCGACCATGCTGAGTGAAAGCTGAACAGTACTGGATCGTTTGCATGCCTACAAAAATTATTTCTTCTGTATTTGTGCTTTTAATTTGTGCTTCAATACCAGCGTCATGCAATGTGCCAAAGCAAGGGCTTTCCCACTTCAAATGCCAAAGCAGACAACAATAAACACAGCTAAATATTACTCTGTGGCATACTTTAATTACTCCCATATTTCTTTTATTCCCAGCTGCACTAAAACTTTAAATCATTGTGATCCTGGGGTTTAAGTGATTAGTTGATCTGCCTTAAAGCAAAAGGGGAAAACCCTGCTACATGAAGTGCATTGTGTGTGCTCCTGGAGGGGTCTCACCTCTTGAACAGAAGCTTGTTGAAAAAGAGGAATAAGAGGATTAGTTCTTGGTATGTCAATGTGAATCTGCAGAGAGAGAAACAGAAAAAAAGACAAACACTGAAGCAACGGGCAGGTTAGCACAGATCTGGCCATTACAGACGGTGACAGAAACAGAGCGACAGCAACAGTTAGTGGATTGGTGTTCTTGATTGAAGTCAGACTGGGGTTTCAGCGCTCTGAAATGGAAAGCAGCTGTGGTCTTCGGTGGAAGTGAGCGCATGAATGTGTTTGCATAATGAGGCGTGTCTGTAATCCTATGTGCTTCAGTGTTCCATCGTGTCTGCTTTGGTGAGACCACGTTTCCACCATTTCAGGCTGTCTAACCCACAGAGGAACGACAACAGGTGGATAGATTCATCAGAAAGGAGCCAGACGGATGCAGGGCGGTAGCTGGAGCCAAGCCAACTGAAATGTGTATGAGCACTTGTTACTCGGGACTGTAACCACGGTCCTGTCTGTGGTGGACACCTTACCTCTGTCGCCTTTGGTTGCAGCACCAAAGATTCAGGATTCATCCTAGGAATGTCTATTTGGATCTGACAGCAACATGAAAAGGAAACGTGTTAGACGTATTGTTAAATGTATTTCAGCATTTTTTTAAATCAGCTGTCACCCTCCAAAATCCTGAAAAAGAAATCTAGACATGAGAACTGTGAAAGATAAAAGGAAGCTCATATGTTTCACCCTAAACAATGGTKTGGATACAAGTGGTGAACTGATGCAGAACAAAACCATACAGCTGTTGTATCCTCTGCTGTGGTACATCGGCTCCCAGAGGTTGTAACTAGACCTCTAGATCTGGCTGTTTGGTACTAGATTGGCATCCAAGCTCATCCCAAACATTTGATTTGGAAAATATAGGGGATCTGGTTGGTTGGCCAAAGGAGGACCTCAACCTGATGCAGGCAGTCCACAGAATGGGTATTGCCTTGTTGAAAGATTAAACCAGAGTGTCGACTCAGCAGAATGACAATGACGTAGCTCTGTGCCATCAAGATGCCCTGAGTCACAAACAGTAGTGACCAGAAGTMATGCTCTATGCCGTCCAACACCATGTTGTCAGGAGTGTTTCTGGTGTGTCCTTCCACTACATTGACAGGATTGGTCCTTCCCCTCAAATGCCATCACAAACAATAGTGATCTGAGGTAATGTGGTACCAATATTCTATAAACATGATTTGATAATGCCCTGATGCATCTCAATAATGAATGTAGAAAAATCGAAAAAAGTGAAAAAAGGTCCTCTAGACGAGTTCTTCTTTGTTGAAATGTTTCGTCTCTTCTCCAAAAGACTTCAGTCTGAGGAGTTACAGGTAAACTCAGCCTTATAAGCAGTGCCTCCACATGGTGGACAAACAAGTTTATCGATGACAATCAAGACTGATATTCCCTTGCAATATCAGCATAAGGATCGTTAGGGCCCTGATTATAACCTATTGTTCACAGACGGCTGAGTCATACTCGCAATAACAGCACTGTAGGAGGGGGACAACTGGGCATGGAGACCACCACGCCTGTTTTTCTTCATAAAAATGGCTTTCTCAAAACAAAATTCCTCTCTATCAAGGATGAGAACATAATCTCTGATTGAACACTAGCCTGTAGATGCATGTAAACTGCAGAGTCCTGGCCTGTAGATGGGTGTAAACTGCAGAGTCCTGGCCTGTAGATGAGTGTAAACTGCAGAGTCCTGGCCTGATGATGTTGCTCTTCCGTGCTGGGCCATCCTTTTGGCCAGTGGCTGCTTTGTTTCCTCGAAGGATAACTGGTTTCAGTCCTCCTTGCACTTCACAGCATAAACAACTCTGCCGTAAGGTGTTGAAAAATCATTGCTTGCAGGTTACAGCACCACCAAATGCAATTGTCTCCTCTCTGGTGTTAATGGCAGACTAACACGCGACAGTGAACTTGTAATAACAGTCGTAGAGGTTAAGTGCAGCCTGACATATGGTGTTGTAAAGAGTCCAGTTCCTGTGTTCCAATGAAAGTGCAGAGGTCACTGGAATCCATAATATTTGGTTCCCAATACTATCATTGTTCCTTGATGTGGCCTGTCTTTGATTACTTAAACCTTTACAACATGTGTGGATGCCCACATGTATCCACTGGTTCAAAGATCAAGCTGTATGTCCCACATATCAGGCAGTTGGACGGTATGACCACCTGGCCTCACACAAAACCATAATGTGACCATTATCAAACTCTGTTGTGCTGGTCAGGCGAATCTATGAGGCATCTTCTGCATCTGATAAAATTCTCTCACACTCACATCGCAACTTCCAAAAGCAGACACTTTGAGAGCCAAGTATCTGAAGCATAATTACATGCGCATCACAAGACTAACAGGTGCAAGTTTAATGTCCAATCTGTGAAATTTAATATGCAACATTTAAAAATTAACAGCAGAATTCATGGAACTAACAACTACGCCATTATATGAAAGATATGTTTGTTGAACTGCAATGATAATCTATCAAAGGGTGAAAATCTGACTACCTGTCTCCAGCCTGAAACTTTAAGTTATATCTCTTTTTATCAAAAATATGAATAAGTTGTATTTGCCTACATTTCATTGTACAAATCAACATGCAGCACTATCCCTTRGTGATATTTTTCTTCATCAAACTGTATTTTTCTGGCCTCTTGTCAAGCACCAGATGAAGAGATCAGCAGCAATAGCTAAAGCTCTTTACAAGCATCTGCTGAAGGGCAAGATGACAGAGAGGACTGAACACAAATATCTGTAAATTGTGATGAAATACTTTCTTATATAAAGGATATTTAAAAGAAACATAAAGGCCTTTCACCTCAGCAGTTTCTACATACTCCATTTAAGGTTTGTTAAAACCTTCACAAMTTTATGAATTTTAGAAATCTACAAAAACAGCTGGTACCTTTGACCCATTGGTCAAATATGTTCATATCCACTTTAGCAAAAGAATAAAAACGACTSAAAGTCAATATCTTTCAACACGCTCCCAAAGCATTCCTTCTACAACTTGTTTAATACTTTAAGATGTGTAGAAAAATACAGCTATGTTTACTGAATACTTCTTATAGGAAAAAGTCAATTAAAAATAGCAGAAAAATGTTGGACTAAGCTTGAAGTTCTACACACATGCTTATTTAAAAATATATACAGTATAAACACATGCTGTTTGGGCAAGTTACAACCTCCAGAAACAGATGGATAATCAAATAGATGAACCAAGAAATATAAATAGAGATGATTCAAAGAAACAGAAAAATGTATATGCATTCATTAAAGTCTGTTAAACTTGCAGTGGGGGAAAAAAACAATAAAGAAAAACAAAATCCAAACAAGTGATTGGCAAAAACACGAAAAAACGCTCAAAATTACTGCTCAAATCAAGAACAAGCAGAATCTGGCAGAAGACAACGCTACAAGACATGATCCAAACAATCATGAAAACAAAGTGCGCCAGCTTCCCGGCACTGTGAGGAGATCAATAGAAAATTGGATGGAATATGAAAAATGTGCATTTTGCAATTGACAACCCACTTTGATGCTTCCTATCAGCTTGAAGTGAACAGAAAGTAGATGAATGTTATAAATGAAAGGGTGCAGGTGGGGAAAAAGACTGACAAACTGAGAGGCAGAGACAGTGAAGGTAGATGTGTTCGAAAGCAAAGCAAAGTGCTCATTTAGGCAGCTCTTTGAAGCTGGTTGTCTTCTGCTCTGACAGGAGCTCGACCACTCGTCTCGTGTCAACACAACCAGACCTAGAAGTACACGAGGAAGAAAGGCAAAAGAAAAGGAGCCTAGAAAGCACTTTGTGTTAAATAACTAGGTCCAGAAATAGGATAGGATTCTTAAAAATATACCATTCACAGACTGAATAAAACTACAAGTAGTTCTTCATAACAAGCCCATATTTAATTGTATTATTTGTTTGATCAGACCTCCTTTAGCTAACACAACTTCACACCTTTTTACAGACATTAAAATATGAAACACAAACCTCATAAACAGGATGATACAAACTGTCTGAAAACACAGTCACATGTGGGGATCTGTATCAATATTAAAATCTTTATATTGTAGCAACCAGCTTTGATTTATTAAGTTATGGTGTTACATTCGACAAAGGGTCTTTTTGGTAATTGCACACTCTGCTGTCCATTTTTCAGTCTGCTGTTTGAGTCTGGACCAGTGTTAAAAAAGGCTATCCTGAGTGAATTCATCAAACACCCACATACTGTCCTGTGAATGCATATTATCACCAAAAAGTTTTAACAATGTGACTATCAGCAGGTAACACGTCTCATCCTGCTACAATGTAAATTACAATCCATTTTCAATCCAAAATCCAAGAATCTCTTGAAATCTAATATCATCTAAGGAAGAAAATCCCAACCAGGCAACCATTGGGAGTTTTTTGCACATGCCTTAAAGTATAAGAGCCATCCAATGCTGGCAGGGTGGTCATAATGATATAACAAGTCATTAGTGTCGACTCACAATCCAGATCATGGAAAATGGATAATTCTAGTCACTTAAATCAACAACAATTGGCCTTCAATCCTGAAGTTCAATCAGGTTCTCTTAAAGCACCAAAGATTATGGGATCATTTCATGTACTTTGAGTTTTTACCTGTCTGTACGTGTCTTGATGGTGTTCCTCGTTGCGCGAGTCGTAGTACTGCTGAATAAAGCCAAAATATTCTTGTCTCTTCCTCTGTAGAACACTTTCTCTCCTTTCCGCATTGGCTGGCAGATAACCCTGACAGAGTGGGAGAGAACAAAAAAAAAGAAACACTTTATTTATTGATTGATTGGACTGATAACTCTATTTAACCTGTTCTACATTCTGATGTACTTTTATTTTAAATTATACAGTACAGTTCGGTGCGAGTGTTGAACCTTAATTGGAGCAGTGGGGGCTTTGTTATGAAGTGAAGTTGTGGTTAGGAAAGAAAAATGCCTCAGTAGTTTTCAGTGCCAGTTGCCTGGCAACTCGTATTTGGACAGAAAGCGAACAGCACTTTTCAATTCTTATGCTAAGCTAATCAACTGTGAGCTGTAGCTTTTTTTAAGATACACTACACAGAGATAACTCAGGCAATGATGTCATTTCTCTCARCATGAGCAATTACATTTGAAAAGGTTTCCAATTTTAGCTGTAATGCGTCAAATACTTTATTCTTGTCTTAAGTGATTAAATAACAGACTTTCCCAGTTAGCTTTACATGATAAGCAACAGTAAGATTAATGGAATAAAACATAAAAAGCAATCGTTTAGTCTTAATATGCATCTATTTTGGTAGCATGCATGCAGCAGAACGTTTAAAGGGGCAATATCATGTAAAATCAACTTTTTTGAGTTTTATGTTTTGTTATAATGTTATACTCTCACAAAAAAACATGCCCAAAGCCTTGTTTTGACTCATTCATGCATGGTTGAGAAATCCTGCAGCGTTTTTAGGAAGCCATGCTGAGGAGCAAAACGACAGGTGGGAACCAGAAACGCCTCTGGGACGTGTCTTTAAGCTGATATTCTGTTAACGTCGAAAAAACACAGTTTCGCAATTGCAGTGATTCCATTAAGTAAGAAACGTTATTAAAGTCACGTGTTGCTCTCGCGATAAGTCATTACCAACAATGGCGGTAATGGATGTAAACACATAGCATATTGCTACCACGACACTAGCGCTCATCATCAGAGGAGACGTCGGCGTCTTTTATCGAGGCTTTCCAGCAACAAGCCCTTACTTGGGAGTGGCTACGTATGCAGCGTTTTTGGGAAATTGTAGTCAGTGAGTTTACTACTTTCTTTTACTACTTTGTTGATTTTACTAATACTTTTACTTTCTGTTATCTTCTTCGTCGTCTTTTCGCCAGTAGAAACTGCTGGTTCTTGATCACGTGACTCCGGTGATGCGAAAAAGTGTTTCCATTGCAGTTTTGCGGAACACACCAATTTCAATACGGCTGAAAAACCACCTCTTCCAATCCCAAAACTATTTTTTTGAAAAACCTATTATTGTTCGAAATTGACTTGTTTCCATTTAGCAAATTTATTTTCTAAATTCCAGTTTGCGCATTTTCATGGTCAATGGAAACGCAGCTACTGAAGCTCTTTTAAGATTAAAAATACCTTTGAGGAAATGTATTTTCAGATGCCAAGTAAACTGCATCACTTAAATGGGTGGGACAGAAGCGGAAGGTGGTTCTTAAAGAGAGAGAGAGGCCAATTTCAAGGCGTTTAGAAGAGGAAGTGATGAGAAGATAAGTTTTTTTTTCTATTTAAACATAAAAACAGCATTTTAATAACAGCTAAAGGTGATATAGATACTTTATTATGGTATAGTATTTAAATAGTATTTAAATGTATGCCTGAGAAACACATAATATTGCCCCTTTAAAAGATACTGAACAATGTTTATATCTAGTTTTTAGGGGGTCGTATTTCATTGAAAGTTTGTTGTGCAGACACTTTTTCAATTATAATAATAAAACAAATGTAAAAGTAATGGAATGGAGGTTGGTAGTTGAAAAGTAATCAAATCAAATAGACTAAACATGACCTTTTTGTTAGTTGGAGAAATGTTTACTAAGCTTTTATTTTGAAACTTGGGGTAAAATTTTGCTTTAAAATATTTTTCTTTTTGTTTTCTTGAGGGAGGTGGAGTTACTGTAACCAGACTACAACACCTGGGATTACAATCTGAAAAAAATAAATAAATAAATAAAAACCTTCTGCTAAATGACCAAATGCTCTTTGCTTCTCTGGGGTTACCTTCCCATGTGTCTAGGACTGAGTTTGTCGGACAGATTATGCAAGCGTGCATTTGGACAAGAGTGTATCCCCTTTGCGCAGTCAGGCTTACGCATTGTTGAGAAAGCAAAGCTCAAACTGAACAACAAATGTGTAGTAAAAGCAGTAACTTAGAATAGCTGTTCTAAAATTATCCCCAGAACTAAATTTTTCAAAGCCACCCTAAAACATGAATGTGGGCTCTGAAAACTTGTCCATGGGAGTGAAAAATATAGAAAATAAAAAGTTTGTCTAGCGGTGGAGCTCACTAAAGAGCCTTCTTAAATTCCCTTCTTAGAGCTCTTATTTTGAAAAGATCACAAATAAGCGTTTGGTAATAAAAAATGCTTTTAAAAGTTTTGCCATTTTGTTTGAACACCAAGAGAACAGATCTCTTCTTGCTGTGAGGCAACAACGCTAACCACTGAACCACTGTGCAGCCTAAACCCAAAATTACATCAACTAAATTTAACCCAATACACGGAGTTTCATTTGTTTTATCACAGGATCAAAGCGCCACAGTCGAGTATCATTATGAGGCTTGAGCCAGCGTAATCTACTGGAGAGGACCATGAGGGGCTGAAAGCCTCTAAAAACAAACCAGTGAATCCGGAGTTTTATCTTTTTCTTTCCAGCTGCTTGAGAAGGTCAAGACAAAAACTCCCCATTTATCTTAGAAAGAACAGTTCCTTGTAAATGTTTTAGCCGGCAGATGCCTCCTCATTAGTCCGCCTGTCTCTTACACGTAATGGTCATCACTTTTAATCAAAAGAGAATACATTTGGCTGCTGATCAGACATATCCGAGAGCAGCTCTGTTTGAAACTCTCTTTAATGCACTTAATTAATGGACAAACACTGTCATGGACTCGTACTGTTGGAGCAGGACTGAAAAGCCCAATATTCACTGGGTCCGTTGTTGCTTTGGAGCACTTTTTACTTTGCTGGAGTTATTTTATTTTATTTATTTTTTGTTTTTTTGAAGAAAGCAAGCTGCCATTTTCTATTCTATCCAACAAACAAACACACCATCAGTTTTGGACAACTGTCTACAGACAAGTAAAGAATAGCAACACAATGTTTCTTTTAGTCTGTTTTTTTCTCACTTTTTCCAGACTTGAGGCCCAGGAGAAGCCTGAGGAGTCTAGAGGATTATTTGTTGCAGACAACTCTTGCTTGAAGACATAGCAACAGACAAACACACTCTGGTCAACACGTATAAACAAAAGGTACTGTTAAAGGCAAACGTGTCTTTTTCTTTTAAATAACTCTGTTATTCTGGAACCATTCTTCTCCTCACTCATGTTTCTCATGACGTCTAAATAAACGTGCAATGCCTTTTTTTTTTTTGATTTGGTCAGCATATTTAGTATTTTTCCCTTGTTTTTATTTTGTCGTTGCCGTCAGTCAGCATACATCCCTCAAACACAAAAAAGGTAACATAAATTACATCTTCACAAAAGCACTGAAGGAGGCCAAGTTCACGTTTCGCTTGCACCCCATCTATCCATCTTTCAGTCGGCACTGCCACGCATCCAGACGGTCCCATTTGTGCTTGCAGAAATCAGACTGAACACTGGCCATGAGCCCCCCCACCGTCACCCNCCTCCTCCTCCTCCTCCTCGTGTGGTTTAATTCCTGTCTTCCCGTCTCTCTCGGCCGTCCTTCTGATTACTTCCTCGCTGATGAAAAGTGAGAAGAGAGCCGCGGAGATGAAAAGCAGTGGCTGGAATCCCTGATGAAGACGGGAAATTTCCTTTTCTCACTGTTGCATCGTGGGGTTGCATGAAAACTAAAGCTTGTCATGGAAACACTGTTGGTTAGGTGTGTGTGTGTGTGTGTGTGTGTGTGTGTGTGTGTGTGTGTGTGTGTGTGTGTGTGTGTGTGTGTGTTGAAGGTTAATGGACAGTTTAGAGGAGGTCAGTCACACTGCAGCTTCATCCCTGCTCAAAAATACACACATTCAAAGAGCAAAACGAGGAGAGAAATGCTTTCATACGCTGCAAATATTATTGTATTTCTTCTATTAGCAGCCAACAAGCCTCAGCTATTATGTTCCTATTTGCTGCAGAAATCTGGTGTCTCTATTTATAAATGTATTACTGAAGAGATTTTTGCTTTTTAAACCAAAATAGTGTACGCTTTCAGATGGTAACTGAAGTAAATTATGTAGGCAATACAAACATCTTGTCGGCTTTTTGGAAAGCACAAAAGGCGTTTATGAATAAGGGATCTGTTTTTTTGAAGTGGAGCTTTTAGGGGCAAACAATTGAACATGAACACAAGCAGTTTTCAAAGTACGTCTAAAATTAATAAAATAAAATAAAATACCGCACTCCCTTCTGTAAAACAACACCTCTATTTCTCCTCATCCTTCTCTTCGATAATTTGCTTTCACTCCAAATGAAGATCAGAAAACTCAATAAAAAAATGCTTGGAATTTATTTAGAGATTTTAAATCGTTTTTCTTTCGAATGTTTTCCTCTCTGAACTGATGTCTTTGTTGCAGAAAAACATACTGGAAGCAGATGAGTTTTTCTGCGTCAACATATATTTTTAAATTGGTTGAATCTGGATTGTCAATGCAAGATTAAGTTTTGATGTGTTCACTTGCAAACTCTTAACTAGAGCAATTAGCACATAGAGCTAATTTTTTATTTTACCATCTATCTTTTTAGATACCTTAATTTGTTGATACCCACTCAAAAGTTAGGAATTTAGATTATTTAGGCAATAAAAGTTCAAAGGACTAATTGGAATAATTTACACTCAAAACCACGGTACAAGTAACACCGGTGGTACTTAAATTTTATTTAGGCATCAGTTATCCATCTATCCATATTCTTTACCTGCTTGATCTTCAAAGTTCTGGGAAACTGGTTCCTAAACCAGTGTTTTACCAGTCTGTCACATGACTGGTATCAAATATAAGTTAATTAGAAGTTAATTAGGCAAAATTACCACCATACATTGACTTAAAATGCAAAGCTAAAGATCAAAGATGGCCAAAAAGATTAAAGGTTTGAGCAAAAATAAGAGAATGGCTAAAAATTAAAACTATAAAACTGTAGTGCAATAAAAAACATTTCCATCTTTTATTTCCTGTTAATTTAGTTTATAAAATACATGTTCATGTTCTCAGTGTTTAATATTAAAGTTAATAAAGGACACATTTATTCACCTACAAGACTGCGTGATTTGGAGCTTTGCATTGACTTCACTTAAAAAGTGCACGTTCTTTTCTTCCAGGCGATGTAATTATACGCACTGTTGTAAGGTAACAATTTAACGTAATAATCTCAGAATCTGTCAGAGCTGCCGCTGCGCTCTGATATATTTCATATCGCTCTTTAGCCTTATCAATATTTCCACAGCCAGTTAGATTTTTTTCTCCTCTCCCGCCACTTCACATTTAACAGCCACACTCCATTAGCAAATGTACATTTTGCCACAGGCTGACATTCTTTTGCAAAGCAGAAAAGCCATTTAATTCCTTCCTTTCTCCTTCAGGCTCGGACACCAAGTGCTCTTTAAACAAATGAACCAAGACGGTATTATTTCTGAAACATTAGAAAATTTAATCGTGTGTGTTTGTGCAGCTGTGGGCAACGTGTCAAGATTTTTTTAATTATTTTTTTATATAATGAACAGAGGTAAGAGAAGCTACCCTACGCCAGGTTCTAAGATCCTGTTCATCTGCTGTACCTCCACACTAGCTGTGACATGGAGGTAAATGCAAAGTGAATTACTGAACTCCGGCCACAGCAGGAAAACTACTTTCTCTTATTTATCAAGTGAAGAAGAGTGTTGCTCAAGCGTGCTTTGCCGAAGGGAAAATAAATAAAAGCTGGTGCGAACTAGTAAGCAGGAGAGGGACACGAGGGATGCCACTGGAGAAAACTTTTATTAGGTAACACAGCCAAGGAATGCAGAGTTAACGTGTGTGTGTGTGTTGAGACTTTTCTACCACCTCTGGCTCCTGTGAATATTATTACATCCTGGACAGAGGAAGCAGAATATTTGCGTAACCATCCTCAGTTTCAGCTTTCAGATGAGCCTCAGATGGAACCCTCAGGCCACACATGGACTTCAAGATGTAGAAATCTCATGAAAACTTTGGGGGTGAAAATCACAACTTCATACATGGTTCAAGTTTGTCCATTCAGATCCATTCAGATATAAACAAAAATATCTAAAAATAAGCAATTGATAATAACTTGCAGAGATGTTACACAGCAAAAACCAGAGTGTTAAAATTTCAGTGTTGATTTAACAACCCCTAGTGCTATTTTAACACTGAGTAAACTGACACTCAGTGCTGGTGTTAATTCAGTGTTGATTTCCTGTGTTGTTTCAACACTGGACAGTGTTAAATGTTTTGCCAGCTGCGTTTCCATTGCAAATGTGCGCCAAATTTTATCTATATTCTGTTAATGTCGAAAAAACAGTTTCGCAACTGCTGTGTTTCCATTAAGTAAGAAATGCTGTTAAAGTCACGCGTGAATACGTTTGTTCTCATAATAATTAATTACAAACATGGCGGCAATGGATGTAAACACATAGCATGTTGCTACCACAACACTAGCGCTCATCATCAGAGGAGACGTCGGCGTCTTTTATCGAGGCTTTCCAGCGACAAGTCCCTACTTGGGAGCGGCTACGTATGCTGTGTTTTTGGGAAATTGTAGTTGGTGAGTTTACTACTTTCTTTTACTACTTCTGTGTTATTACTACTTCTAATACCTGTAATCTTCTTTGTCGTCTATCTTTTTCGCCAGTAGAAACTGCCGGTTCTTGATCACGTGACTCCCGTGATGCGAAAAAAGTGTTTCCATTGCAGTTTTGCGAAAAACACTAATTTCGATACGGCCGAAAAACCACCTCATCCTAGCACAAAAACATTTTGTCGAAAAACGTAATTTTTTTTTTTCGAAATTGACGCGTTTCCACTGAGCAAATTTATTTTCGAAATTCTAATTTGCGCATTTTCATGGTCAAAGGAAATGCAACTTGACTTGTTATATGACACCATGCAGTGTTGAAAGAAGTTTTCTGAAAAGCCCCGCCCTCTTCCACCTCATGTCAGACAGACCAGTATTTTCTCAGCAAGGAATGCTGGGTAATCTTGTAGAAATGATGTGTTTGTATGTTTATGACTATTAAAGAAGTTCATGAGTGTAAAAATTAGTTGATTAGTTTTCTTGTTCAGTTTGATCAAGATGTTCAAGTTTAAGTTTGTGTTATTGGCGACAAATCAACACCATGAGTGAGAGGTATGTCCTGGTGTGTGAAGGTCGACTCCATTATACTTTTCTACTAATTTATCACATTGTGGGTGATAAATTAACACTGGCATTTTTGCTGCGTACGAACATCACATCATGCATTTTTTTGTGGACTTGGAGGAGGCTGGCCTTGTCCCTGAAAGGACACAAAAAGTTTGTTGTGCTCATAGACAAGAGTTTTCAAGACAGAGTCATCTAGAGGAGTTCAAGTATTTTGGTAACTTCTTTACAAGTGATGACAGGATGAAGTGAGAGATGGACAGACTTTATAGAGCTTTATCTGCAGTAATGAAGACGCCGCTCCATTCGGTCACAGTAAAGGAGCTTAGCTGATATTTACTGGTCCTTCTTTGGTCCAACCCTCACGTATGTTCATGAGCTATAGATGATAACCAAAAAGGAGCAAAATCCCAGACACAAACTGAAATCAGCTTCTTACAGGGTGGTCAGATTTAGCCTTAAAGGGGCTATATCATGTAAAATCAACTTTTTTGAGTTTTATATCATGTTATGTTATACTCTCATAAAAAAACATGCCCAAAGCCTTGCTTTGACTCATTCATGCATGTTTGAGAAATCCTGCAGCGTTTTTAGGAWGCCATGCTGAGGAGCAAAACAACAGGTGGGGACCAGAAACGCCTTTTTGTACCACAAACGCCCCTGGGACGTGTATTTAAGCTGAGCTTCCTCATGGCAGAGCACCCCCCACACACCCCGCCCATGACTCCTGCAGGTTCTCGGGTGAAAAACTGAAAGTGAAAATTAAACTGTCTTCTGAACTTAACATTAGTTCTCACTCAGTGAAGCTCTTTTCAGATTAAAAATACATTTGAGGAAATGTATTTTCAGATGCCAAGTAAGCTGCATCATAGCAGTGTGTTTGCATTAAGAGCCATTTCGATGTGGGCGGGATCACAATACAAACACGTCTTGGTTTTATTTGCAACAACAATAAGACTACACTAGACACGGAGAAAAAGTACTGAAGGCTGWACCGGACCATCCAACAGTATGAWGTTTAAAATGAAAGGGCACTACGACAGAATGGTAAGCTAATGGTAGCTAATGTTAGCTTGTTATTGTTTAGCAAAAGTGAGGGTTTGTGCAAAAAGGCCTCATGTTTCCTGGGAGTATTTTGGGGGTCAGCCAGGAGGAGTGGTAGAGCAGTACTGTGGAGAGTGATGTCTTGGTTTCTCCTTGACCTGTTGTCTCTATAAGTCAACTTCTGTTCAGCAGTTGAAAATGGTTGATTAGATGAAGAAAAAAAAAWGACTGACAATTTTTCAGGACTGTAGAAAAGGTGCATATCTGTAAATAAATAATCAATTACCAAGTAGGAAAATGAAATTACAGCAGTAGCTACAGCCAGCTCGTTGTAGCAGCATCATTTATTCTATCGTTCTGTCCTGCATTTTGGGGTTGAGGCTCGAAGGAAGATTGAACAAACTCAGACAGGAACTGAAGATGCACTCAAGACACATTCTGAGGGATAGGAGTGGGATGTTTGTGTCTACATCTGTCCTGGGTTACAAAGAAAGACCATCAGACACAAGTTCACACAAACAGCAACAAGTTCTGAATGAAAATTGCAAAAGATTTTAAAAATTCARTTTGTGCAGAAGTATATGGATTTTTAGCTTTACAACTCGGCTCAAGTGTTTGCTTCTAACACAATGGCTTCAAATAGTCAGGAAAATAAAAACATAAACATAAAAAACAACATCCTCCCATATGTGCCCGTGCTTGGAGAAGGATTTTCTCCAAACACCAGATCATAGTACACTTCAAACCTAACAACACCCTCAAACAAAACCCCACAGGATAAAAAAAAAAAAAAAACGAAAGCTGAGCTGCGTCCAGTGCAGCTACGAGTGCTCAGACCTTTGTATAGGGGAAACTACAACCACTTCCTTCACAAGCGTGTGGCACAAAAAGAAGAGCCAAACCCCCAGGTCAAGACTTAGCTGCCCACCTACATCCCAAGCAGAAAGAAAACTCGTTTGAAGACAGTGGAGTCCACATTCCTGACAAAGACAAATGGTTTCAAAATATGTTCAATGGGAAAAAACAGCATTAAACAAACAAGCAATTCTACTCTTGCAATGCAGCCTTGACTGTCCTCTGGATAGTTTTAAAACAAATTCAATCTCAAATCAGTTGACCAAAGCATCCTGGATGTTGGACGGGAAGGTAAATGTTTTACGAGATTAAATTTTTACTTCTTTCTGTGCCTTTTCCACTATTCACACCTTCATCTTGTTTTTCTTCAGGGTTGAAGAGGCATTCACATAGACCATGTGGTAGTTCTATTCACTGCAGGGTTTTATTTTATATTCTGTACTACCACACATGCATTAATGTATATATTTATAAATGCATGAGGCCTTTGTAGTTCAGTGGGTAAACAGTTCACTAATCATGAGGTCAAAGTCATTGATAAAAGTGAACTCCTGATGAAAAGTGTTGATATTTTGCTAATTTCAATCTATTTTTCCTTCTGTTCATAGCCACTTCTTTCCAGTCTTCGCAGTCAACCAAGGACTCGGCCCAYCTAGACCAGGTAGGCCTTCGAAGGACGAAACCCCTGAATTTGGACACAGCCCTAATCAGTCTTAGGAGGAATGCGCATCATTAGCTGCGTTTCCATTGACCATGAAAATGCGCAAATTAGAATTTCGAAAATAAATTTGCTCAATGGAAACACGTCAATGTCGGAAAAAAAATTACATTTTTCGACAAAATGTTTTTGCGCTAGGATGAGGTGGTTTTTCGGTCGTATCGAAATTGTTTTTTTTGTTTTTTTTTCGCGAAACTGCAATGGAAATACTTTTTTCACATCACAGGAGTCATGTGATCATCAACCGGCTGTTTCTACTGGCGAAAAAGACGACGATGAAGACGATAACAGGAAGTAGTAGTAAAATCATCGAAGTAGTAAAAAAGTAGTAAACTCACCGACTACAATTTCGCAAAAACACAGCATACGTAGCCGCTCCCAAATAGGGGCTTGTTGCTGGAAAGCCTTGATAAAAGACGCCGACATCTCCTCTGATGATGAGCGCTAGTGTCGCGGTAGCAACATGCTATGTGTTTACATCCATTGCCGCCATGTTTGTAGTGACTTATCGCGAGACCAAACATATTCACGTGTGACTTTAATAGCATTTCTTACTGAATGGAAACACTGCAGTTGCGAAACTGTTTTTCGACATTAACAGAATATCAACAAAATTTTGCGCACATTTGCAATGGAAACGCAGCTATTGAAAAGTCATTTTGGTCAACCTTGAAAAAGATTGTGTGTATTCTCATGTAATTTTGCAACAAAATAAAAAATAAGTAAATGTAAAACTTAGCCATTTTTGTGTTGGTTAATATTGAGTAGCAGTGGCAGCCACCTCAAAGTAAACCGACTCTAAAATTTAACAATTGTAAATGTACATCTAATGATTACTTTCTGCAAGTATTTATTAAGATTTTTCCAGTGGTTTATGAGATATTTTAGTAACAGACTCACAAACAAAAAATATATATTTTATTATCACCCGCCTCTGCTTTTTATAGTAGCTATTGCTAAACATAAGTACAGACAAGTTGCAAATAAACACAAAATTAGTCTGTGTACTCATGCTAAACAGAAAGACCGTGACGCTGCACTGAACATGAACAAACAGTTAATGAGGTGTTATATATGGCACATTAGCTAACAGACGCAGACACACACACAGAAACATACATACACTAACAATAATCTATAGCAGCGTCCCTCCCCTCCTCTGAGCCTGAATGCACCGCTTTGTGACTTCATATGTCGTTGGGAGCCTCAACTTCAGCAGAGCACCAAACAAAGCGGCCGTTAATAGCTAACGAGCCACTTGGTAACCTCCCACCACCAAAAGGCACAAACAGGCACACACACATACAAACGCACACCTTTAATGACATCTTTTCTGCGGCACATTAGCTATTGTGCTGTAATTAATGGGAGGGTCATGGCGCTCAAAAAGCCAGACTTCTCTCTGCAGACTAAGAGCTATACACCACAACAATGGCTTAATGAGTAAACACACCGTGTGTCTCATGAATAAATTATTTGCGCCTCGCAATTAATTTTCCCTATTGAAGTTTGGCTTTTTTCTTCCAAACTGTTACTGGTCTTCATAAATCAAAATAGGGAGAAGGGGGGCATGACAACAATTTTGTGTGTGTTTAAAATCAACTGCAATATTTTTGTACCTTTATATCTGTGTTTGCGTTAGTGTGTGTTTTTAATGAAACTGTTTTTTCCAGGTTTTTTGGTTTCAAGTTGTGTGCAAGGGCTTTTAAGAGTATTTTACACATTTTAAACTCATTCAGGTTTTTTGTTTGAGTTTTTATTGGCCAGTTGTGGAGTATGTAACGTATGTAACTTACAGAGAGAAGCTTCCACGTTATTGGTCGAACCTGCCGTGGGATTCCAGACCAGCTGAGTTTCCGTAGTTCTTCTGCAAGACATTAACAAAAAAAMAACAACATAAGAACCTATTTATTCCACAAAATGTCATGAAATCTCTTCGGTGAAACTTTACAATTGTTTACAAGTTTTAATCACAATCGGTCAAGTTATTATTCCTAATGTTTGGTATGAAAATTTGACATTCATTACAAATACGTTTCCTTTTGTATACTTCAGCTCTACGGCATTTTTGTGATGTTTGAAAGGTTGCGGTTTCCTTTAACATGGAAATGAAGTCAGGTGGGGCTGCAATGATGCTCTGCACCACTTTGGGGAGGGTGTACAATGTACAGTGTTATTGACTGCATTGGTCCCAGTGGTTTTTGGTGCAGTTTGTTCTCCCAGTTTACTGGTGGTTTGTTCATAAAACGTTCAACTGAGCCAATAAGAAGTGAATGAAGCACAACCGCCAATCCTTTGGAGAATGTGGCTCGTAAAATTTTTGCTGCACCTCATAAAAATACACAGTAACAAATTAAAAACATAGTAAAATTTAAGTTTGGACAAGCTTGTGGTAAAACAATGGTAACAAAAAGGTAAGTTTGTTTTTCTGGAAATCTGGATTTGCCACTATTGCCATGAATGCATTTTATACTGGTGATTTTTGATTCTAGTCTCAATCCAAGTGCTCACATAAGTCCTAAATATCCTACATAAATCCTCTATAATGGACCACCTTTCTCTAGCCTGACTGCATACTAAATGAGTCAAACCAACCAACCAACCATATCCTCGTCATCTAAACGTCCATTCCTGTGTGTCTTTTCTCATATTGAATATATATGATAGGTTAGAAGTGGACTATTAACTACTTTTTCCCCTAGGCTGGATGTGGGAGCCCGCAGGCTATATTGCAATATGAATCTGATGGAAAGGTGCAAATTAAACTTTTAAATTGGTGGAGAGTAATCCCCTTTGGCTCCACGAAGACCCAGAAAATATGGCTTAATGCAAGGAGTTAGCCAGCCAATATATATTCGGTTAAACACCCACAAAGGCAGCATATGATGAGGGAGTGTGGGTTTAGCAGGAAAAAGTACTTGGGCTTGTGTTATTTTTTTAAGCATACTGTTTTTTTTTGATTTTGTGCCGTTTTCGGTTAAATGAACAAACTGTACAAATGAGATGTATGATCTAATTTCACAACACCAAAAGAGGTCATGTTATCAAAGCTTTTGTATGTAGGAGTACTTTGGGAAATAWTTTTGGTTCAGAGCTCAAAGTTAATCTTTGTAAAATGAAGTCTCCACCTGCTGTACAGATAGAAAAAAAGGTGAATCTGACTTGCTTTTGATCTCATTTTCCTTTAATCATAGAACCTACTTTTGTTTTGTTTTTTTTACCAATATAGATTAAAGCTCATTGGTGATGTGTACACTAAGGCAACAGTACAGTGAAATGTGTGTTTTAGAAAAGTTTGCACAATCAGGTCAAGAGTATAAGTTGGTGAAGTAGGATTAAGTGTCTGCGTATAAAAGTTAGATCACTCTATTCCACTGTGAATAAGTACATAACGATACTACATAAATATTGTAGTGGGTGTGTCAGACAGAATAGCAGTATCACACAATGGAAGTGCAAGGGTATGTGAAATATAAATAAAATATTAATACCGTCTCACTTTTCTGTATCTGGTTTATTTGGATATGTGACTGTGAAAATGTCACAGTATTGTCTCTATACAAAGTTGAAACTTGTGATTTCTTGCAAAGCCAGGTTGCCAACAATTTATTAGCAGTGTTGTAAAACAGAATACCAAAAGTAACCCAACAATTACTTTACGAATTCTCCAGCTATGCAGTGAAAATGCTCCTTTTGAACTGCTATGGTATTGTGGGGTACTTTAATGAATAATGGGCATTGGAGTTTGTTTTTTAGCCGTCCTGTCAGACTACACATCAATGGTGTATTTCGTTGTGTTCTTGACATATGTACTGCATAAATACTGGAGTATATGCAGCAAAAGTACAAATAGTCAAATGTGTACAAATAAAATATCAACTTGTCATTTACTCAACAAACATGGGACTTGAAGAAATTGATGGTTTGGTTACCAACAAGTTCAGCCAGCACAGAGAAACAGTGAGCACTGGGAAGAATACCCAGAGTGAAACCATGGCTAAATGCTAATAAAATAATAACATCTGAGAAAAATTTTTTTGAATTTTGCCTGAAACTCTCAGACTGAAGAAGTCTCTTGGAGAAGAGACGAAACATTTCATTAGAGAAGAACACGTCCAGAAGACCTACACAATTTTTTTCTTTTTGATTTTTTACCTGGATTACTGAGATGCATCAAGACGAAATAACATTTGAGCATCGCAAAAGGCCTTGTGGAAAAATTTAACACCAGATACATTACGTTACAGTATTTTGTTGTTTACTGACTACCTTCTTCCATCCAACAATATGATAGCTAAAAGCTTCCTTCCTTTTTTAAGAACCTAAACTTTCCCAGARCTGCATTCTTCACAGACAAGGAAACCTTGAGGAGCAAAAACAGCAAGTGCCCTCTTCTTCCAAGATCAAAGAATTTTAAGATATTGAAGATCTTTGATTTTGGGCATCGTATAAGTATTTCTTAAGAGCAGGCAGTTCTCGAAGGGGTTTGCGCCAACATTAACTCATCTATTATTCACCAATACGTCTCCCTCTGCCCTAAAAGTATAAAACACACATTAACATTCAACAGGACGAGTTGCCACTGCAAACCTGATGCAGGAATAAAAATGCAATATAAATCTTTTTTGTAACTGTACTGCCACTATTTTACCTGCAATCCTAAAGCTATGAYRGAGTGAAAATTGATTTAGTTGTAAATGAAATGGCAGTGYCCAACATGCTTTCTACAGTTTAAAAAAAATAAAAAGGGTGAAAAAGCCTAAAATGTTTCTAATGAATAAGTCAAATTCTTTCCAACTCTTATTCAAGGCACTGGCTAGAAATTGATAAGCCCTTCGCACAGAGCGAACAGTATTGATTAGTGCTGCCAAATGACTCTGCCTTGCCTGTTCTTCAAGGCAAATGCAATGTAGACCCAGTGACAGATAACAGAATAGGAAATAGCAGTGGGCTAAGTCCATTGGCCAAATTGAGTGAAACACATTAGAGCTTGTTCAACTGATGAGAGTACCTAATTATTCACTAAAGTTCCTGCGCATCTTCCACTTAAATTTTTTTTCTCCTTACCTTGTCCCCAGTGACTTTAATTATATAGAACATCAATAGAGTGATCTAGTACACAGCATGGCTCTGTTAACTCAAGAGGAGTCAGTGTGCCACAGAGTGGGATGTTTTAAATTACCCCAAGGCTACCTTTAAASCAGAAAGTCCCATTTAAAAACAGAAATACAGAAAAAGTTCTCCCAGACATGACAGACTACACACAAACACTGTAAATATRCTCTTTGTGCTCCTCGGGTCTTCAACAACTGAAAACGCATACAGGCAATATAACGTTTTATAACAATTATACCAAATATAAAACGTTATACATTTGCTCTGTTTGTGTTTTCACAGGGTTCCATTGTAAGAAATATTAAAGACTATTATTCAAATGTGACTGTCACTTCTTTTTGGAAGGTTGGTTACTCAAACACAGCCGGCCACAAAGCAGTAAGGATGTATCAATACCAGTTTCATACTGTGTGCATGTATTTGTACTCAAAAAAGTATAGATGCACCGATATGAAAATTTCAACCAATTTCGATTTCGTAAAAAATGACCAGACCACTGACGTGTTAATAATGGCTCAGTTTTACGTATCGGACCAAAGCTGATATGTGAAAAAATAACCAATACTGATGTTAATGCCAATATATCATGCATCCCTACAAAAAAAGTACTCAAAGTTGTTTGCTAACCACCAATGAACACTGTTAGAAGAATAAGCCGAGTGATGGCATCTCAAAGTAAACAATAATAAAAGTTAAGCAAACTGAAAATTATGCTTAGCAATGTTTTCAAGTAGTGTGAAATGTAGAAATTTCAAGCAGTTTGATAAAATATCTTAAAACAAACACAACATTGGATTTAAAGGCAATAGAAAAGCAGCAGGAAACTGCCATTGTCTTACTGAACAAAAGTAGCACTGGGAAAATTAAAATCTACGATCACTGAAAGGCAAACACTTCAAAAAAAGATGCAGCTCTTGTGAGGCGATATTGGCAACTTTCATCAATGACGAAACCGTGCGTCATTTTAAAAGTTGCTAGATTTGCTGTTAATTGGGGGGAAAAGTTGCTGAAGCAGTTTTAAAACTCGAAGTTCAATCAAAAGACAKATGCTGCTAACGCTGCTTTGACATACCATCAACATTTAACTGCAGTTATGTAGGAACCACTTGAAGCAGGCTATATGGATGGAAATGCTATCCAGTGTATACCCTCACATTTATTATGCTCCTTACAGCCTGTCAAGGGTAGCTCTGCTCTCGCCTYGCACCCTTTGAACCTTCATTTGCACTGTCAGACAAAGAAATGAGTTCATGAATCTTGGTGGCTCAGGCCTAATTAAACTACGTTATATTTCACCTACCTGGCATTAATCTCACCAAAAGGAGTAAAGCGAGGAGGTGCGATGAGGCATTAGTTGGCCRATCCTCTCGATGCTGTAGATTTCAGAAAGCTACTTCCCTTTTGGTTGAACTTTTGTACAGTTAGAATTACTTTTTTTGTTAGCAAGACTGAGGATATGGCGTCTAACAATGCTCTTTGCAAAAAAAATGGTTTTATTTGCCTAATAACCAAACTTTAGAATTGAAACAAGACTTTATTTAACTTTGCTGTATTGCCGTGTGTTCTAACTCCTAACTGCTGACGATATAGCTTTACACACCTCCAGTTTCTAAGAAGGCATTTCTGAGGAAAAACACTTCATTTGCCACAGTGGGCAGAGACAGAGAGGGCAACATGAGCATAGCTGACGTACAGGCTAAATTGCAGATGTCGTTTCATTAGTGTGAGACTTGCTCATCTCTCAGAAAACATATCTGACTCTCTGGGGCAATCTCTTGTGCATCACAAATGAGACAGTCAAGCCCTAGCTCCACTGGAATAAATTAAAGGCATTTCGTGACATTTTGAAGATTAATCTGTTGTTTTTGCTCAGCGGGCACTTGTCACAATGTGCGCGAGAAAGTTCCTTCAACTGTCCCAGAGGTGACTAGCTGGTCTGTCAGTTWCAGTGAACTGAAGTTAACAACGCAAAAAATCTATTTTCAGCTGACAGATTTGTCACTTCTCTTTATACATCATAATACGGACCCAAAAATAAAAGCTCCTAATTGAAACCACGAGGACATGTACATTAATAGTTCTCTATAAAAAAAACAATACAGTGAGAACTCATTAAAGCTAAAACTCAATTTACAGTCACTTCACTCTACAGGCAATTATGTCAAAGCATGCACACATGCAGAGGCAAGCAAAAATCTAATTTCCCCCACGGGGGCTGGTAAAGAATCACATTATTATATACGTTTTTTAGAAATTAGTATGATCAGTATTGTGGGTGTTTATCATAATGGAAGAAAYAAACCTCAGGCGGATCGGTCCGACTGCAGAGAAACTAACCCCCAGAGGGGGAAAAAAAAACACCTGTAACAACATGAATGCAACTCAAGGGCAAACGCAGTAAAGGGGTGACTGTGCTCCATTATGCATGAACTTACAGAAGTGCACTTTGTTTTGGCTGGAGTTTAGCAGAGCACCACAGGGAGTCATTTGGACACCCTCTCCTTTTTGCTCAACAGTAACAGCAGCTGTTCGCTCTGAGATGGGACCGATATGAACAGTCAGAGTCACTTCAGACATTCAGATGGCAAACTATTAAAGGGCCAATATTATGTGTTTCTCAGGCATGTATTTAAATACTATATCATAATAAAGTATCTATGTCACATTT
>NW_013952606.1:264804-274584 GCF_001266775.1 Austrofundulus limnaeus
GTGTGTGTGTGTGTGTGTGTGTGTGTGTAGGGGGGGGGGGGGGGGGGGGGGCTCTGCCATGAGGAAGTTTGGCTTAAAGACACGTCCCAGGGGCGTTCCTAGTACCAAAAGGCGTTTCTGGTCCCCACCTGTCGTTTTGCTCCTCAGCATGGCTTCATAAAAACACTGCAGGATTTCTCAAACATGTATGAATGAGTCAAAGCAAGGCTTTGGGCATGATTTTATGAGAGTATAACATTATAACATAATATAAAACTCAAAATAGTTTATTTTACATGATATAGCCCCTTTAATATATGTGTTTTATTAAATCAAAATTTTAAAAAAATGTTTAACAGTGACCTGAAAATCTCCTGAAAAGGAAACTGAGGGTTTGCCATTTTTGTTCCTTTGTTGAACGCAGTTTCAGAGAAGATAGAATTTGAAGCCTCGATAAAGGCCATTCAAACTGTAGCTGCTAAAGAAGGAGAAACGGTCTTATTCACCTCTCTGGCCCAGATTTCCTCAGACTACATAGGGATTTAAACCACTTGGAAGTGGGTTACAGGACCACTTCTTTGACTAGATAATATATTTTCAAAGGCAGGGACGTATCTGGGGAACTTCCAAATATTGCTCTAGCAGCAATGACAACCTCATTCAAAACCCAAAAGACATAAAAGAAGAAAACTTTAAAAACACGCCCAGGAATATATTTTAATAAGACCCATTCTAACAAGAAAGATAGCATCTTTGTTTTCAGCAATTTAGCAGCTAAAACTAATTTTAGCAAAGAAAACTACAAATTTGTTTAAGTGAATTAAAAAGAATGAATGAGTAGGAAAAGAGGATATATGAAATTAAAATCACTGGTTCCTAGTTTTATACATATGCAAAAATCGAATGTGAAATTTAACTGATACTTTGTGAATTTTAATTAAATTCAATTAAGACGACTCAAAAATTGAATCTAAGAAGGAAAAACAAAAGAGCTCTCAACATTGCCATTTATAAAGTTAATTATACCAATAACATTTTTAGGGTAAGTTGGACTTAAGTATTGCATTTCAGTTTTGAATCGACCTTTTGTCAATATTCGTTTCTAAACTGGAATGAACCTTTGAAATAACCTTCAAAAAAAGATTAGTAAAATTCAAATGAGCAGCAGATTTTTCTTTGCTAAATAAGAAACAAGTTTGGTAAAAATCCACAAAATCTACTTGCTGTATTGAGTCATTTTCTTCACTACTTAAAAACATAACTGAATTTTAAAAATTAAAAAATGGCTAAATAACAGTAAAGGTGGGCAATCTATCAGAATTGTTCTACGTTCTTGCAGATGCATCAGCTTTTGCTTTATTGCCCAAATCATAACATTTGCTTAAGCAGGCAAAATCGAAGAAAACTGAATAAAAAAAATTTGCACACAAGTCAAGCACAAAATAAGTATCACTCCTGGCTATGCATTGATAAAACGATGCTGTTTTAGCTGACTGAAAGAATGAAGCGTTAAGATTTTAAGAGGCTGAGAAGAGCCTCTTAATATTAAAATCCAGGAAATAGGAATGGAATCAAATGGAATAACCAAGGGAAAGGTTGTGTATTTGTGTGACTAAGTGCATAGGTCAGTGTGTGTGTGCACCTCCTCGTCTACCTGGCTGTCAATCAGTCCACCTGCCTACCTGTGTGCACGGTTCTGTGAAGGCCAGCGAGGAGAACAGAAGAGTGTGAGGAAGGGAGGAAGTGCTGTCAGTCAGTGCTGCCTGAGCAGGAAGCTGATGGGAGCACGAAGGGGGACGGTTGGCAGGCCGGAGCCATGCACTATTCAAGCATCATTCATATGGAGCGCGACTACTGGGGCAAAACACCACACGGCACGCTACAACACACACATTTATGCATGAGAGCACCACACACCTTTGCAGAACTGTATTGTGCAACTGGTGCTTCCACATCTGATCCAAACACAAACGGAGGGTAGGTGCCCACATGCAGTATTAAAACCACTACCTGAATATCAAATTACGTGACRAGAAATGAAGGTTTGACTAACAAAAAATAGGCTGAATTCCATTTTAGCAGTTATTCTCACTTTTTAGCACAAGCCTGACATTTTTGCAAAATTACAGGGCAAAAAAARCTGCTTCAAACTAGATTAAAGTTATTAGTTTGAAGCTTGTAAGAGCCCAGATATTACAGCAGTTACACAAGCAATTATTTAATTTATTTATTTACTGACAAATGGTATCAGCATTATATAGAAAAACGTTCATGAATTTGAACTGGAGTGAATTGAATTGGAGAAACGACACCACCCAGTGGTCTGAAGAACTATGCTGAATCCTCAGGGGGATGATTTTCTCACAGCCAACATGTTCTCCTTTATTACACSGTTTTAATTTGCTATTTTAAGTGTTGGCCATGACTGGAAACAATAGTAAATTAATTAAAACATCATTACATATCATGTTAAACATAAACCAATATAGGTTAACGAGTGGTGAAGGGTAGGCAACTAGTCTTTTGCTCCATATTCGTTCTAAAAATAAGAATTTATTTGTTTAYGTAAATGGAACTGAGGTGGTTATTTTTTGCTTCTTGAATTGGTGCAGATTTTAACAACTACCCATTGTGATTTTAAAAAGCATGGTTGAGGTGGTACTACAGAGGCAAAGGTGAACAATAAGTAAATATCTGAACTTAGAAATTTACATCTTTAATTAAAAGATGGTAATAAAACATCAAAAATAGAAGCACTTGGAGTGTGGAAACCTCCGCCAAGACCAATTTCCTCCATCCTGTAAGATTTAATGCACAAAAGCAGAGATGGAAACATACATTATTTGCTGAATAAATTCTGACGTAGTGAACATTTAAGCAGCAGTATGCACGGGATTTCCTCTCGGTGGAGTCCAATGTGAAAAAAATAAGTCAGACTCGTCACCCGACGTTATTCATCATCAAACTGATGTGGGATTAAGCTCCTAAGTTTTCATCAGTCACATTTCACCATGTAAAACATCTGTTTTATCCCCTTGTATGAGTTTGTAATGGTTTCACTCTTTTTATAAAGTGCTTCCTGGCTCCCCCCGTCTCCAAACTTTGAGGCCCGGCAGCTCTCTGTTTACAAGCCTAGTAGAGAGAAACTGTTTTGCTTGGTTGTTTCGGAAATGGGACGTGTTTGAGGAAAAGGGAAAAATAGTTTTCATGGTGCAGTCACGTACTTCCTGGTCACAAAACGTTCTGTAAATGTGCATATTATGGCAAAAATTATTCATCATTAAATGTGGTTTTAACATTACTTTCATAAAGTTTTAAGTCCGTGCTGTCCAATCCAGCTCACTGTTTTTTACAGAAGCCCTGTGAAAGCATCGCAGCTTTGCTGATCTCAGAGTGTTAAAAGAAAAAAATTCTGTATCCGCATCGTGATCCAGAACATCACCAAAATTTAAAGGTGTGTTCCTTGGCCCAGTACTCACATGTGGTAAAAATGTCATGATAATCCGTCCACAAGTTTTTGAGTAATGTTGTCCACAGGCAGAACGAAAGGCAGACAGACATATGCGACCGAAAACATTACCTCGCCCTTGGCGGAGGTTAAAAGGACAAGCTTCTTTGGGTCCTTGTTCTAGGGAGGTGAATGTATTTTACCACTGAGGTCAGAAAAACAACACATTCTGCACAGACACCTTTATCATGAAGTTTATTAAAAAGTTAAGCCCCCATCCAATAAACCTTGAGTGCTTTGTAAGAGTCCTGAATGGTTCAACTCATCTAAAGGACAAAGCGATAGCACCGGGAAGCAGACGGCTCGTAAACTAATGGGACTCTTGTAAAAAGATACTCCCCTCCCTGGATTCGACCTGCTCCAAAGGCCTGATGGATGGCCCAGATGGCTGCAGGAGGACACGGAGCACAGATGAGCGTACAGGTGTGACGATGCAGATGATTGGGAGTGTGTCAGGGAGACTAAGTGTGCGCAAGTGTGCCGGAGTTTCTATGAACTAATAATTTGCAGCTAGTTACGTGAGGTTTGACTTTTACACGGGTGAGGAAAATATTTCTGGAGTAAATTTGAGGAGGAAAGACGCAAACTTTAAAAAAAGGGAAAAGTTTTTCTTGTTCTGTTCAAAATGCCTGTTCCAATCTAATGCTGGTTTTGCAGCTGGTCTATATCTGCTGTTGCAGTACATTTTGCTTTAAATCAACTGCGTGGCTGCTGCATATGATGTTATCCACAGAAGGTCAGTGTGTAACAGAATGTCAGCTAACTGGAGCGGAGCACATGCAGTTCACTGCAGGGAAGCAGACACGAACAAAACATTATTCTGYTTCCAAGTTTCTTAGAATTATTCTATTTGTGTATATAGCTGTTTTGGACTAGTTACTGGTCCACTGCACCATTTAACAGTTTAGTTTTATTTATTCATTTAATCTCTATCTACACAAATTCCATTGAGATCACATGTTTTTTAATGGAGGCCTGGGCCTAAAAGCAGCTCAAACTTTACTTTTTATTTATTTAGGTTTTTTTTGTGTGTGTGTGTTTGTGACTGTGGGAGTAAACCTGGAGTATCTAGAGAAAACCCACTGAAAAGCAATGCAAATGTCATACAGAAATACCCCAGGCCCAACCCAGAGTTTGAACTCAGGCCATTCCTACTGTGAGGAAATAGTGCTAACCAATAATTTATCATGGCAAACCAAGGGTAGTGTCTGAAAATAATCTGAATTTGGACATAAGCAAGATTTTTTCTTTGGATTTATGGGGGRAAATGGCTTAAGACCACCCATCTTGACCATTTTTCTAATAGTTATTTTAATGTAAAAATCAAGAGCAGTGTTATTCTAATACATAAAGTGACAAAATTTAACAAAGTTGATGATTTTGAGTTGGTGCTGAGTTGTGAAGAAGTGTGCAATAACTCTGAGTAGGACTCTACACTAAAACCAACAGAGTAATCCACTTTGATAATTAGTTTTAAATTGGGTTTTCTGGTTGTACGTGCACTAACTTGTCAATCAGCGTAAAGGTTCTAACAGCTCAAGTCCCTCTGACTATAAAAGACTAATGAAAACCAGCAGCACCAAAATATCTTCCTCACTACAAAGAAACAAGAATGTTTCTAATTTGCAAGAAAATTAACAGACCAGATYCCAGGAGAACATCATGTCTCTTATTTTCACTTAGTCAACAGTAAAGTTTGCTTTGCCAATAATAAATGTATTTTAAAATTTAAAATGAACAATGTTAAACTCGAATGGCTCACTTAAATTTATATCAGTCAGCATAAATTCTGTCCTGCTACTGAGTCTGAGCCATTTGTGAGTTTATTAAGTTTATGATTCAAACCCAAGCAGCTCATCCTTAGACCATCTTTATCATCATTTCTTTATAGTTACCAGTGGAGGGCACTGATTGAATTGAAACTTTATTTTTTAGACCAAACTGAAAAACTAGAAAGTCTCTATGACCTTCCAAGCATTCATTTAACTGCACTGCAATACTAAATCTTACCAACTTCAACCTTAATCAATATAAACAGTTGTCCAGCTGTCTCGTGACATATTGGTTTTGAGTCTCTTTTTATGGTAGCRCACTAAATTAAAGCTGACGCTCAATGTAAAGTCCTTTACACACTGGTTGTTGCCATAAGATTCACACTACGCAGGGCAGAGATATTGTAACTTCACTGATTGCTTCATAAATCAGCAGTGGTATAAAATAAAATTATTGGAAATTATTAACTGTGTGGTTGGCCTTAAGGAGGGAAAGCCTGTGAAACAAGGCTTATTATTTCTGCATGAACGAACAGCGTTTGGGTTGTAAAACAAGTAATAAGTACAGAACTTTGGGTAGTTCTTTTAAAGCCGACGTTCATTCTTAACATGGTAAGTTGCTTAATCAGTGGATTTAGATGACAAATTGCAGGAWTAACTAAAACCAGTCTCTTTTGCTGGACTCAAAGTGGCGGTTTAGGGGGACCAGCAGAAAGGTGTGCAGGTCGGATCGGTGAAGCTGAATAAAATAAAATAAAAATGAGAGACAAAAATGATGAAATAAAAAAAAACTCATAAAAAGCCACATGGTGGAACATATGAATAAAGTGAGCCAGACACTCTGGGAGGCTACTGACACAGGAGACAGCTGGTGGTTGAACCAACCTTATTAAGTCAGGTGTTATGCCTGGGGATGTGCTCGGAGGCAACACACACACTCCCACACACACACACGTTAATATACACTGACTATACAAAGGCCATACACAGTGAAAATTGAAACAAAAATAAAAAAAATAAATCACTGTTTGAATATTTTTAGCATATGACCGTTATAGAAAACCAGCAGCTCTACTGACTCACCCTGTTTTTTTACTGATCTGCTTACTCCACTTCTGTTTTATCTTCACACTTCAAACCSTGTGACACACACCGCTGAAACTGTCACACATGGACAGAGCTTTAAGGCACACCATTAGGACAGTGTTAATTGAATTACATCGCCACTTCACACTTTGATGGCGTCTATTAACTTTGCAAACAGTGCTGATGGTGGGCTTATCGTACGGCGACTGCTGGGAGAGAGAGAACTGCAGGTTGTCGAGCCGCAGAGCGTGAGCCTAGCAAACCGTGGTAAGACAGGCCTCCCGACCAGGGCTGCGCCGCTGACGCTGATGGTTGGGGAGAAGCTCACYGTGCTGCCTCGACGCTAACAAAGAGCTGCAGCACCCCCAACAGAGAGGAGAGAGACTAACAGGCAAAAAAAAAAGAAATTAAAAAAAGCTTATTTCTGTAGTTTCAGCTGTTTTTTCTGTTTTCTTTAAGGACACCAACATTTTGTGTGTGTTTTTTTTTAAATCCTGTTAACATTTCTGATGGTTTACAAATGTAAAAGATGTGTTTCTGAAAACGAGTGGATGCATGAAGCCAGATATTTTTTGGTCTTCATTATACGAGGCTGACAGACAAAGAGGAAGAAAAGGAATTAAAGCTCGAAGAACCGATGAAAAGGGCAAAGTGAACGAGAGTAAGAAAATAAATTGCCAAGAAAGTAAAGAGGAGAATGAGAACGGTCCATTGCCATAGCAACAGCAGTATTTCTACATCTCACTACAACTGTTTGATATCAGATCCTGGTTCATGGTCTTTAAATATATTAAGAAAATAAAATGAAATAACGTCCATAAAGTCTGACTCAAAGGCAAGGCTCTCGAGGAAGAACAACGATAAGACACAAATCTACAAAGTGCTAAACATACATAAAACCAAGCAAAACAGATAAAGATGCTACAGACTATGTGTCACATTATTACAGATCAGCTTGTGTGAAAATACACATCCACAGAAATAACTATAAATAAAAGTGGCACACTGGGAAAAACAACAATAGGTATATGTGTGTGTGTGTGTGTGTGTGTGTGTGTGTGTGTGTGTGTGTGTGTGTGTGTGTGTGTGTGTGTGTGTGTGTGTGTGTGTGCGTGTATTTATATATACACTCACCGGCCACTTWATTAGGTACACCTGTCCAACTGCTCRTTAACACTTAMTTTCTAATCAGCCAATCACATGGCGGCAACTCAGTGCATTTAGGCATGTAGACATGGTCAAGACAATCTCCTGCAGTTCAAACCGAGCATCAGTATGGGGAAGAAAGGTGATTTGAGTGCCTTTGAACGTGGCATGGTTGTTGGTGCCAGAAGGGCTGGTCTGAGTATTTCAGAAACTGCTGATCTACTGGGATTTTCACGCACAACCATCTCTAGGGTTTACAGAGAATGGTCCGAAAAAGAAAAAACATCCAGTGAGCGGCAGTCCTGTGGGCGGAAATGCCTTGTTGATGACAGAGGTCAGAGGAGAACGGGCAGACTGGTTCGAGCTGATAGAAAGGCAACAGTAACCACCCGTTACAACCAAGGTAGGCAGAAGAGCATCTCTGAACGCACAGTACGTCGAACTTTGAGGCAGATGGGCTTCAGCAGCAGAAGACCACACCGGGTGCCACTCCTTTCAGCTAAGAACAGGAAACTGAGGCTACAATTTGCACAAGCTCATCGAAATTGGACAAGAGAAGATTGGAAAAACGTTGCCTAGTCTGATGAGTCTCGATTTCTGCTGCGACATTCGGATGGTAGGGTCAGAATTTGGCGTCAACAACATGAAAGCATGGATCCATCCTGCCTTGTATCAACGGTTCAGGCTGGTGGTGGTGGTGTCATGGTGTAGGGAATCTTTTCTTGGCACTCTTTGGGCCCCTTGGTACCAATTGAGCATCGTTGCAACGCCACAGCCTACCTGAGTATTGTTGCTGACCATGTCCATCCCTTTATGACCACAATGTACCCAACATCTGATGGCTACTTTCAGCAGGATAATGCGCCATGTCATAAAGCTGGAATCATCTCAGACTGGTTTCTTGAACATGACAATGAGTTCACTGTACTCAAATGGCCTCCACAGTCACCAGATCTCAATCCAATAGAGCATCTTTGGGATGTGGTGGAACGGGAGATTCGCATCATGGATGTGCAGCCGACAAATCTGCGGCAACTGTGTGATGCCATCATGTCAATATGGACCAAAATCTCTGAGGAATGCTTCCAGCACCTTGTTGAWTCTATGCCACGAAGAATTATCTATATATATATGCATGCCTATAGGTAGTTACAAAAAWAGTTACATCAATAGTTGAAAGAATAATTGGTTTGTTTTGCTGTGTTTCTTTGAAACAAAAGTCTCACTGGATCACATTCGACTTTGATGCCAGACATGTAGTCGTATTTTCTCTACAGCAACACCTGGTGTTTAGGAGGGGGATTGCAGTGAATGTAACACATCTAAACACCACTAGCTCATGTCGGAACCAACTGACTAGAARTCATAAAAGTCTTAAACCAAGAAAATATGACCAGACTTTTTAGTTTGATGAAAAAGATGGATGCTACTTAACCCTAATTCAAATTACTGTAGTACCAAAAAAAGTTTAAATGGTTTCAGTGAATGAGACTTTTTTCTTTTCTCCTGAAGGTCTGATCTTACAGAGAGCAACATGTTCAGCCTCACTCAAAAGACTCACTCGCCTCAGGATATCAGGAATAATTAGCAGAGTTCAACCTGACATCAATCACCCTTCTCTCGCACGCTCAGGGGTCACCACCTCTCTAAATGACCTTACACGCTAAACAGACTGCTGTCACAACTTGTCGCAAGGCTCAATGCAGAGACAGCAGGACGGCGTCAAAGAGACAGAAGGAAAAAGGAAAACTGACAGGCCTGCAAAGCATCTGAATGCAGAGGACATCATGAAGTGTGAGGACATTAAACTGCATCAGGGGAGTGTGTCATACACACACTTTTACACACTGGCCTGGGCAGTCAAATACAGGTGAAACACAAAAGTAGACTTTAGAGCAGAGATTCTTAACCCATGCGCCGCAGAGGGCCGTGGGACTGCATTGGTTTTAAATAAGTTGGAATACACTTTCTCACCACTAGTAGCTGTATTGCGCCAATCAGTTGTTTAACAACTTTTTTAATATGTAGAAGAAGAACCTTAGAAACCTGCTAAGAATGGAAACCTATTTTAAAAGGGAAAGTAGAAGCAAAACGAAGGTAACTCATCAAAAAACACCAAAGTTTGTCACTAATATGAAGTGCAGCTTCTGGTTCTACCATGCAATATTTTAAAAGTTCAAAACATTAACAAATACAGTTGTAGATTGTTAGAACAAAGTTGAGGTGGTTATTTTCATCATTCAAAATACTTGGCAGTGAGAGCTTGGGTCAACTTCCTTATTTTGAGAG
>NW_013952606.1:274979-280204 GCF_001266775.1 Austrofundulus limnaeus
ATACATTAGTAATGTCTGACTGGGCCTCGTGCCACTTTATGTTCAACAAATTGGGCCCTCAGGTCAAAAAGGTTAAGAACACCTGGTTTAGAGGAGTTTGACACGCTGGGCGGGAAGAGGCTCGGCCCAAAAACATGGCATCCTTTACAATTAATTACAGCACTCAAGTTAAGGAAGCAGCTAATGGATCATCCCAGGCCTCGTCCTGTGAGCTGAAGGACAGTTCATCAAATTTCCCTTTAACACAAGAGGAGTCTGCCCTCTTAAACTTAAGTGAAAATTGTTGTATCATCTAGCAAAGAAAATACTTCTTTATTTTGTCTTTTTGTACACAAAGTTTAAACAACTTAAAGACATCYGCAATTACTTTTTTTAGGCTTTTTACATCCTCATTTGTCCCGTTCTTTGGGTCCTGCAACGACCCAATTTCCCCACAGGGATTATTAAAGTTTCATCTTATCTTATCAGCCCCATCCTTCTCCCCTCCCCCCATCACCTCTCTGCACCTCCCTCCTCCGATCTTTCACTTAATTATGTCCCGTGAATGAAGTTCATCTTTCATGCTGCCAGCAGCCGGCAGCGCGGCTCGCCTCCTCTGGCCCATCTAATCATGGCGCGGGGGCTAAACTAAATTTAGACAGTCAGCATGTGAAGCCTGGCAGGCCCTAATGGAGGCTGACGGATCAAGATGCACCGCTGATGTACAAGATACACTTTGCTTGAACCGGCCGCGACCGCTGTCGACTAACAGCGGCGAGTCAAAAAGCATTTTGTGTTCACGCAGTGAAGCGGCGTCCTGACGAAAGGCTGTTCACGTTTAATCAAATCCAGCATTCATATTTTAAGATTTGAACTTTCGCTCCCAGTTTGTGCACAAATTTTAAGTGGTCTACACAAAAATAATCAACTGAATTTTTAAAAATGTGGAGGGAATTGGCTTTGTTGCAAGATTTTACATAAAAACATCGATTTCTTCTAACATAAAATCAGAACACCGCTGATTTAAACAAAGAGTGTTTAATCTTTCCAAGAAGAAACACATTTGTGTTGTGTGGACACTTTAATCCTGACCACAGTTAATGTCGATGACTGCGGCTTAGTGGCTGATCTGACAACTTAACTTGTATGCATGACCCGGCTCCATAATTATAGACTTTCTGGTGTCATAAAACCGAAGTGCAATCATTAATTGTGATACGGCTGGAAGAGCACTGCGGAGGAAAGTAGAGTGATGCTACTGAAAACAGGTTGATGAAGTAGAAAAAACTGCCTGCCAGTCAAATTTATACTGAAAAATCAATAACTGCTTGTTCAAGATATCAAGTGGTTCCTCGAGCTCATGAAAAACTCCTCAATGGATGCATTTATCAAAAAATAATGATGTCATGTTTTGGTTTATATACTGTTAAACTTCTAGTTAAATCTGTGCGACTGTTTAACAGATCTTAAGGGATGTTTTATGTGTAAGACCAGGCTAAGAAGAAAAAGGCTGAACTTGAAGGAAAATATTCAATCCAAAGGTTTTCAGTTAAATTACAAGAAAAGTTCAGTAAGTTTGGATTCAACCTTATTCCTGTTTTGCTTTTTATTTCCACCTGATTTAACTCAGTTTTGACAAACTGATTTTTGTTTCACAAACAAAAAAAGAAAAAGAAAAAAAGAAATTGAATCATAGGAATAGCTGGTCAACAACAGGACTGTTTATTGTAACTTCCCAGATTAATGCCAGGCAGTTTATCTTTAGTCAATTAAACCCACAGTTAGATTCAGAAAAAGTAAATACAATTAAAAAACCTACGTAAACTGTTAATTATGCTTTAAGATTATCAGCATCCATTTAGACCACGTGTCAAACTCAAGGCCCACGGGCCAAATGTGGCCTGTGGGTGACTCTCACCTGGCTCACCATCTAATATAAAAATAGTTTTTATAGATTTATAATAAAATGCAACAAATTAAACAAATCTCAAAAGGTGAAAGATACTACTTCTACTACTACTACTACTACTACTACTACTACTACTACTACTACTACTGCTACCCATGAGCTGTTCGCTTTAAGGAATTGAACAATTTAGCTGGATAGCACAGTATTGTTTCAAAATGAGCTGCTGTAAACCTAGCATTGACCATAAACTACATCTCCCATAATGCATGTTGATTATGAATGGGAATTCCCTGTAGGAAAATGGGAGACAATCAAAGATGGCAGCTACTCACCACAACTCAGTGAGTAAAACTCTTTTTTTAGTATTATTTTTGTATTATTTATTTCACATTTAGTCRGTTGTACTTTCCAGTGTTTATAAGAGGATGTTTTAAAACACTGTTTCTATGCAGGAAACACCAGGTAGGGCTCAGTTATTGTTAGCTGTGCTCAGCCATAGCAACGAGATGAGGATGGTGAAGTTTCCTGTTTAGTCAAAGTTAAACATGAAGCATCAAAGTTATTTACAACTGGCCCTTTGAGGGCCACATAACGCTCATGTGGCCCTTGGTGAAAATGAGTTTGACAAACAGGACCATTTCTAAAATAATGTACTCTAGAGCACTGTTTCCCAAAGTTGGGGTCGGGACCCAAAGTGGGGTCCCGAAACATCAAGGTGGGGTCCTGAAAAGATTTTCTGAATTAATTACATTTTCGCCTTAGTTGTTACAAAKGAGTGAGGTTAGTRTATTTAAAATGGATAAATGTAGTATAAAWATATTGTTACTATGCCCATGTTTTGTTGACCTGATGCAAATGTTTATCATCCAAAAATAGTTGGGGGCTCAGGTCTCTGCTACTGTAATTTTGTGGGTCAAAAGCTGAAAAGTTTGGGAACCACTGCTTTAGAGGCTTTCCTTATATGTGACCCATCGCGTTGAAACAAGGATTAAGTCCAAAAGTGGAATGTGGAAAAATAGGCAGATATAGGGTTTTGATTTAAACATGGAAAAATTACATTTTGTCAAAATATAATGAATTAATGCCTTACTTTTCAATGTATGATTTGAATGAGCTGTCTGAAATAAAATCCTAAAAACATTTTTGAAGCATTTTTTGAGCAGTAGCAACMAAAAACCTGATTGAGGAAAAGCACATTTAATTTTTTTAATTTTTCCCTCTGAGTTAGAAATGTTTTTGTTTCTTTTCAACTGGGAAATCTTAATATACAAATAATATTTGCAGTTTTCTCTTTATATTAACATCAAAAATTACTCAATAAATTTACATAAAATTAGGACTTAGACCAAACAGTAAGGTATTTTCGTAACCAACAAGACAAGTTAAGTCATATCTCTGGATAAGCTGATGATATCACAATGATCCAGGTATCAAAACTTAGCTTTTAAAGCGGGAATCTGAAAAAGTGATTACGGTCGGTCATTTTGTCCAAATTTCACTTAATCCTCATTTTGATGTGATGGGTCACATACTGGTCCTTTTCTTTTAGTCCAACAAGCGACACAAAATTTTATTGTCAAGATAAAAACTCCATGAATWCAACTCCTTTACTGAGGTCACTAAACTCGTTAATATCAGCTTTATTAATTAAACAGAAAAGAAACTTTAAATCCAAGCCTTAATATTATGCTACACTGCATTTCTTTTAAATGCTAAACATTTACAGATGTACTTTACGGCCAAGGTTTTTGCTTTTCTACTCTCCCTGAAATGATTTCAGAAAACTTTACCTTCTTTACGCTACAAAAACTTTTAACAAGCCTAAAAGTGGAGTTACTGAATACAAAACTTTACTTCAAGGCCTGATGTCTGCTAGCAGAAGCTCAAATTTTAGGTCAGCATCTGCACTCAGACATCTTGTACGAGAACTAAAATGATTATTATTAACCTTAATTTAAGCAAACAAATCCCACTGAGATCACAGATCTCTGCATGGAAGGCCTGGGCCTGAAGGCMGCCTAAACATGACGGAGTTCATCTGAGTTCATCTGCTTAAAACAAAGAAAAGCAACAAGTCTGCCAAACTTCAAGAGGAAGAGGTCTGGAGGAGTTTCACGGCCACGAGGTTAAAGTCTCTGGGGCTGGAGGAACAATAAAAGGCCTGTCGTTTGCTCACAACAAAGGCCTGTCATTTGCTTTTGTTGTTGCYGGTGGTTTTTTTCTGCCTTGTAATCTGCATGTCCAGATGGCTCGATGACTCCCCCCCACCTCACAGCATCGTTAACAGCACAGCACAGCTGGCAGCCCGAATGTGACGCAGAAGAAAGCAAGAAAATGAAGAAGTGAAGGAGCTTTAAAAAGAAAGGCTAACCAGAGCGCCGCTCATGAACTCTAAGTAAACCTTGGCGACAAACTTTACCAGGATGTGGAAACTCACCCAGATCTGTGTTGGGTCCTCCCAACAACTGCTTGAACTTATCCAAACGGGACGCTTCCCTCTCCGTCATGACCGGGGTGCCGGATGTGTTCTGGTCGGCCATGCGAGCTACGAGTGGGATGACGGGCGGCCGGTGGGGCAGAGACCTCTGTCTGTGGAGGGCGGCGCGCTCACCTTCTGCATCTGGTGGAAAAGAACAAAAAAAGATGAAAGGGATTGTTGTAACGGTTGTAATAGTTGCAACATTTCGGTTGCCAACTATTAAGGCCCAAAGGGGAAGACAAACACATTAATTCAGTTTTCTGAGCACCACATGTTCCCCCAGATGTTTTTAAACGAACAGAGAGAAGTGGCAGAAACACCAAGCTGTCTCTTCCTCCACGCTGAACACTCACTAAGTTCTTAATGGGTTCTGCTAAGAGCGCTCAGACAGTTCAGACTATCTGAACAGAACCACCAAACAACTACAGCAGGATGACAAAAACACTTCAAACTGACAGCTGACAATTTTAATGACCTATTCAGCTATTATCGAAACTAATAAAAGGCTACAAATCTGTGCTCAAGTGCTTTATTTGCCTTTGCAAAAAATTTAAAACCTTATTAAAGCAGGCTGGAGCCTCTGTGTGGTAGAGCTTTATGAGTCCGTTTACTAGTAACTAGAAGCTCATTAAAGATTATTTTCAATCCAGTTTCTAGAATCCAGGAAAAATGTTCACAAAGAAAAYGATCAATTCTGGTAACTACCGTATTTTTCGGACTATAAGCCGCAACTTTTTTCCTGAACTTTGAACCATGCGGCTTATAGTCCGGTGCAGTTTATACGTGGATTATTTTCTTCAGCCACCAGGGGGCTCTTAAGATGCATTTGCTTCAACCACTCGCTTCAAAAAAAGAAGG
>NW_013952606.1:290662-292363 GCF_001266775.1 Austrofundulus limnaeus
ATCGCAATATATCGCCTTGTTTACAGTATCGAAATATATCGGGATATATCGGGATATATCGTATCGTGACCCCTCTGTTATGATATGTATCGTATCGCCAAATTCTTGCCAATACACAGCCCTAGTGACACTTTGGTTTTGTACAAATCAGCAAGGAGAAATGAAACATCATTAAAAACCTGAAAGACTGAAGACTTGAACATCAAAGAATCCTACAGGTGAAGCAGCATTTTTAGCAATGATTATTCATCTAAATCAAYAGAAAACCTCCAGACGTTTGATGTGAAAGAAATAATCTCTGCAAAAGCTCTGAACTTTTATTAGCTTCGTGGTAAAGTTTTGAGGAAACCTCAGGCTGAACCGTTTTAAAACAAGTCACTCCACCTGGTCGCTCACCTTATTTGCCGTCTCCATGACCACCTCGATATTAAGGTTCTGTGCGGCCATGGCGAGCAGCTCGTCGTCGTCATCCCCGACATCCCAGGCGTCGCTCGTGATGCTCTCAAACTCCTGGAAGGTGGTGGCTTTCTTGGGTTTGCCTGGTGTGGCTGGAGGGGGCTTGTTGCCTGCTTTCATTAGACTGAAGCACAGACAGAAGAGAGGGAGGGGGGGACAGGGTTATTGTTAGGGTGATAAAAAGGAATAATGATGCAACAAAAACAATTAAAAGAAAAAAACAATGACAATAAGGTGATGTGTGGGTGGGTGTCTGAGGTAAATCCTGCAAAAAGGAAAAACATCCATTTAACAGTTTGAGACTATTTACTGTACAACAGTTTCTGAAGCAGCTTCAGTGGAAACAAACAGGGTTCATGCAGGTTTCAGTAAGTTAAATTTAAAACCTTTTAAGACCATTAGTAATGACATTTAAGACCAAATTGAYGCATTAACAGAAACATTCAAACAGTCCCAGAAATTTTATAATAGAAATCTTTTATTGCTATCAATTTAGCTATTAAAAATATTTAATTTTAATACAAGAACACTAAATTATTTGAATGAAACGGTCATATCTGACTACTGTGAACTGCTTTCAACTGAGTGAAAAAAATCACTGATATCAAGTCAAGTCTCATTGAAAACACACTTTCCCATGTTTAAACAACAAGCAGTGGACATGACTGAACTTCTGTTTGTTGAGCAGGTAAATAAGTCACTGTATGTGGGGGGCTGTATGTGGGGGGTTGTAGCGGCAAAGAGGTCAAAAACATGGAAGTAAACTGAGCCATTTTTGCCTGCAGTTATCATGGGATTTGTAGTTTAATCATGACCAGTAGCAAACTTAGCACTTCATGAAGACAGATCGTGTCAACCTCTGATTACGACTCTTAACTTTCTTTATTCATGCAGCCAACGGTTCTCAGGAATGATCAAAAGTAGAAAAAATTAAGAGCTGACAAAATTAAATTTAAGACCTTGAATGAAAATCTGGGCGTTTTTAAGACTTTTTTAGGCCTAAAATTTTGATTTTCAAATTTTAGACTTTTTTGGACTTTTTAAGACCCGGCTGAACCCTGAACAAATGACATAATGAACAGAAGATATTTGATGTAATGAAAAATGTTTTTAATTTTTTTTCCTCACAGTTCCATCAGTTTTCATAATGACATTTCTGTCCTTAAGGAAAAACATGACGTGTTATTATTTCTTTTTATTATTTTGTTTGAAGGCTGCCTACCAATGTTAGCTGAAGCACTGCAG
>NW_013952606.1:293567-299471 GCF_001266775.1 Austrofundulus limnaeus
CCCTTTGTACGAACAAAAGTAAGAGAAATTTAGGATAAGAATACGAACATGTTCTTGCATGAGGCCCAATTAGTTTCTTTTTTTTTTTCCTTTTTCTTTCTTGTTCTCAGAATAAAATGTGACAAAGCAGAAATAATTCAACACAATTCAGTTTGCCTACGCTCAACTATTCATTTAATTTCCACCCAACAAAAAATGTTAAAAGCTTCAAATTAAATTACTTTATTGTGGGATAGAAAGGCAGTTTTAATGGAAAAAGAAAAACTTGATAAAAGGAAAATTTGAATGTTTTTTCACAAAGAACGGGAGCAAGAAGGAGGAGGTGTGTGCTGGAGGGGTGCAGTGATTTTTTTAAATATAAAAACAATGATTATAGTAATAAATAACAAGGAGTCACAGCCTTATAAGATTACTTCCATCACATTTTGGTGGRAAAAAAAGAAAGTTGGAACTTCCACAACGACAGAAAATAAAAGCTAATTAAATTCAACCATCTGTGAAAATCTAAAAACATGAATAAGAGCTAACTAGAGGAATATTATTTAAACAAGTGTCTAATTTGTCTTGTTTAAATGAACAGGCATCATTTTTAAAGTGCAGCATCTGCTCTACAATCATCCAAGCAGGGGGTAACCAGCACTACACACCCCTGCTTTAAACCAAACTGGATTTTCTGGTAGTCAGTACCTCTGAYGCTACAGAACAAGAAGGACCAGTGTAAAGATGACAACAAGTGACACACAATAAAAGAAACTCACTGCCAGCCTGCCCACACCCCAGCCCAAAGATGTCACAATTTTTGTCCTCATAAGCTGTGGAACGGGAAAACAAACCCGTCCACATTCCTGACTGTGACACGGCGACGATATAAAGACGTAACAGTAAAGGTTTCAAACACTTAAACACCATTTAGTGTTGCTGTACTAAATACACGAGTAAACACATAATAACCAAGAAGCACATGTTTYGTATTTGAGACACTAAAATCTAACAAACTGATTATAAGTAATAAAATAAATAAATAAGTTCAGGCAGCAGCGTTATTTATAAATTACCAAGATAAGTCAAATTCCTTTGATGAGCTGATCAAATGACAAATAAACCTCCTGCTGCTTTGCAGGGATGAAATGTAAAAGGAAGCCACTAAGCAAATTATTTAGACGTGTTTTGTTTATTTAATGGAAGTATTACTTGTTCAGGTTAAAGACTTTGGATCTACTTTAAGGGCAGTCATGATGCTTCAGATAAGAAAAGGCTGTCAGACTGCCGAGCTAAAAAAGGGAGCATTTTTTGCTTCTGTATTACAATTACATAATTGATAAATACAAACTCTAATTTTGAACCGACATGACCTGGACGGCCAAGAATTTACAGCAACACCTGAGTGAACACAAGACAACTGAACTTCCTGTCTTGTAACTTCAAAATGTTTCACCTCGTGTCTGACAAGCTTCTGCACTTCTAAAGTTTTGGGCTTATAAATTGTACTTGTACAACGACATTGTCTGAAATAGTCCCTGAAGCGACGRGGAAGTCTATTTGATGAGTTTAATTGCTTCAAACAAACAAAAAAACAACAAATCGGTCACAGACATGTAGTTTTAAATCTAAAGATAATTCAGTGAGAGTTAAACCCAGCTGCTCAGCTGAGCCTGACTCCAACCAGATTGCATGGCAAGTCTGAAGAAATGTATTTCACTTACTTGGAATGAAGCAGGGGGTCAAAGGGCGGATGCTGTGCACCATAAACATGCTGAATGCTGAGGAAATGAGAAGAAAAGGGAAATGAATGAACATCTGTGCTTTGCTACCATGTTAGCTTAAATATATTCAGAAAAATAAACACTTGCACGCTGCAAGGCTGCACCTCACGTGGACTAAGAGGATGTTAAATCGTCTTTAATGATCAGTGTGAACATGCTTATTGTAGCATTTAGTGACAACTTTGACGGTGAGTGAAAATCTCAACAGCTAGCTCCTGAAGTTAGCAGTGTAGCTCTTCCCAGCTTACAGCGGCTAACTGCATCGTCAAAACCTATTTACCACAAACAACGAAACGTAAGATGGCTCGAAAATCCCATGAAATACAATAAATGTTTTAATTACGATATTTGCGACGTCAGAAGCTTGACAGTTCGGCGTCAAATGAGAGAAGCTAGCTASGCTAATATAGCCAACAGGAGGGAACACGTCACTCACCTGCCAGGAACCTTCGCTGCGTTTCTTTTCCAAAATTGTTTTTTGTTCCCGTCACTCGACATTTTCCCCCCTGAAGTCCAGTAAATCCCAGCCTCGGACACCTCGACGCTGTCGTCGCCTCCAAAGCGTTTAATATCTCCTTATTTACACCAGGTCCCCTCCTCCAAAACTCAAAAAGCTGCCATGTTGATACTTCCTGATCGACGAGTAAGCGCGCCGGTGATTGGCTGGAGCGGCGATCTTTCGCTGTGAGCCAATCATAAGTGAGCTTCGCGGGTCGGCTGTTTAAGGAACTGCTGACGTCATAGTGCACGGCTTATTTGCTGTTGTCAAAGGAGACCCCCCAGCATCAGGACCACTACCAGTGAATGACTATTTCAGACAGTTTTTTAAATCTATGTTTATATTTATTTATCTTTTTATCCACTTATTAATTAATACTGAAAATTTATCAAATAAACTTCGATACAAATGTATATTTTTGTTTTTGTTCCCAGACTTTTATTTGCAATATAATTAAAGAAATGAATATTCACAGCAGGTGATTATAATCTAAAAGTCACGCACTTAAAGAATTGCGGGAAAAGACACAAAAAATAGAGAAACAAAACCCGATTCAAACGTAGTAATAAAACCCACAATCATATCTCCCTGGCATTGACAGTTAAATCTACATCTTKTCAGGCTGCRTTCCCTTTAAAATASAAGCAATAAAAATAAATTKAACATATATCAAAACATTTGTATTATTACTGACAAACAATTGAAATAAATACAGTAACACTTTTAGTAAAGATGTAATATGAGTATCTTCCGCCCCCTGCCTCCGGAGTGAACCGTCTTTCCACATACACGATCTTTGTTGTAAAACTCTCTCCAGCACGCGCYGAGGAGTGAAGTGAGCGCAGCAGGGGTTCGAGACGGGGTCCTAAAAATGGGCTGATGTCAGGACAGAGACAGTAATAATGACGGGACAGAAAGACAACATGGACAACCAGGTGTCCTTACTGTCGTCGCAGCTCCTTCTGAAGCACAGACCGGTGGAAGTTCGTCTTTCTCGCGCTTCTCTGACGTGGAAGGAAATTGGGAAGAGCAAAAAGCGACTTTATCCTGAAACAGGTAAACAAAAACTGGTCGTTTTTATGTTTAAAAATCACAACTTGTTCTTTTTGATTGTTTTCTGTCAGCGCTTCAATGACCTTTATAGTCCCCCGTTCAAAAGAAAAAAGGTAATTCTGCGCTCCTTGGGGTGGTGCAGGTGATAAAGGAGCTGCTGTAGTTAAAGGTCTGTTCAGTCAGCAGAGGGTCTCAGGTGGGCTTTCACTCTCAGGTAATTACAGTCCACTGGTCCCTACATGTCTGCCTGTTATAGTCTGAATCAACGTTTAACCTTTGGTGTTCTGCATATATTTCAGCTTTTTATTTATCAAAAATGTTCAGCTCTTACACTTTAGATTGTCTTAAGTTTTATTATTTAAAAAAATGTTACAAATATTTTTCTACTGGAAAAACTGATATTTTCAATTCCTTTCTAAACATTACCCTCTGAACTGGTTCTGCATAATTGTTCTATTATCCTGTTGCTTTTAGTTTGTATCTAACATTCTCAAGCATTTGACTACTTTTAGCTTCTAGTCATTCTGCTACTTATAGCTTATACTTATACTTTCACTACTTTCAGCCAGCTGAAAGCTATTTTAGCTTCTAGCTAGTCTTTTGCTACTTTTTAGTTGCAGTTGTGCTACATTTACCTTCTATTTTCCTTCATTTTAGATAGTATTTGGCTACCTTTAGCTTCTAGCTAGTCATTTGCTACTTTTTAGTTGCTATTTTGCTGCTATTTAGCTTTTACTTTCCTTCATTTTAGGTAATATTTGCTACCTTTAGCTTCTAGCTAGTCTTTTGCTACTTTTTAGTTGCAGTTGTGCTACATTTACCTTCTATTTTCCTTCATTTTAGTTAGTATTTGGCTACCTTTAGCTTCTAGCTAGTCATTTGCTACTTTTTAGTTGCAATTTTGCTGCTATTTAGCTTTTACTTTCCTTCATTTTAGCTAATATTTGCTACCTTTAGCTTCTAGCTAGTCTTTTGCTACTTTTTAGTTGCAATTTCACTGCTATTTAGCTTTTACTTTCCTTCATTTTAGCTAATATTTGCTACCTTTAGCTTCTAGCTAGTCTTTTGGTACTTTTTAGTTGCAATTTCACTGCTATTTAGCTTTTACTTTCCTTCATTTTAGTTTGTATTTGGCTACCTTTAGCTTCTAGCTAATCTTTTATTACTTTTAGTTGCAATTATGCTACATTTAGCTTCTACTTTCCTTCATTTTACCATTCTATCATTAGCTTCTAGCTAGTATTTTGCTTCATTTTAGCCACCATTCTGATACTTTTATCTTCTACTTCTGCTACTTTTAGCTWCYAGTTGACCTGTTGCTACATTTAGTTATMCTTTGGCTGSTTTTAGTTGTTTAGCTCCTATTTGTCTACTAAAAGCTTTTAGTCAACATGGTTACTTTACTTTATCTATCTTTCTCTCTATAAATCACTTAAAAATTTTAGCTAACATTTGGTTACTTTAAGCTAAACTTGATATTTTTGTGAGTGTTTTGCTACTTAATACTATTTAACTTTTGTAATTCATAAAATGATGCCAAAAAAAGAAGCTAACACTTTAACCTGGAGGAAGACTTTGTCTCTTCCTTCGTACTTTGTGTTCTTTGTCTGAGAAGCGGAGAAGTTAATTATTAAGACCTGTTTGACAGAATATCACTTTTTAAAYGACCAGACTGTCCGTTTAAGTTTTTGACACATAGGCCACATTTCAGAACTGGTTTCTCTGGGCCTATCAGAACTTCAGTAACACAACTTTTAGCCTATTTTAAAAAGAAGTAAGCTGAAATCCCTGTAWTTCAGTTCTCTCCCTCTTTATTTATTAACATTGTGCAACAAACCTCTGACAGTTTTTGTCATTTGCGTCAGACAGCTTCTACCCAAATGGGACAATCTTCTGTCCCGCGGGGCTAATGTTTGTTCTCCGATGTTAGCTGGGATCCCAGGTCTGCAGTTGCAGCGGCACATGGAGTGGAGTGATTACAGCCGGCTGCTCAAACCCAGCTATTGACCTTCCACAAAGTGGTATCAAGTGTCCTATAATAACCTGCCATAAAAACTTCCATTTATTGAGTCAGTGTTCAAAGTGGCTTCATCAAATCCCCCCGGTGATCGCTAAGACGGGAGCAGGTCAGTTTACTCTGGAATTAGGAATCAAGCGACGACACTTTGCCAATAAAAATATGTAACAAGTTTGAGCACTGCTGTTAAATAATTATGGCACATTAATTTCTGAGATCCGCAATCAAAATGAGACGCCTAACGACACCAACCTCTGTGTGCTGTGGTATGAAAGGCAGCTGATGTGAATTAGTTTTTAATTATTATAAGGACAGTTCCAGTGCTGTTCCTGAAAGAAACGAAACACAGTATTTTTCTGAACTTTACTTGAATATTAAGCTTTACAAATTAGTTTCTACCTGTGTGATTTGGAGCTCAAACTCAAGTTTAAAGCTTCTTCTTGCCGCGCTGTACACATGTGTAGCATCAGTACAAATAGAAATACAAAATAATGTATGTACATATGTATATATATTTGTATATATATGTGTACGTATGTGTATATATATACAGTATATATACGTATATATAC
>NW_013952606.1:301266-311580 GCF_001266775.1 Austrofundulus limnaeus
TATATATATATACAGTATACTGTATATACATAATCTCAGCAGAAATGCAGCTGATTTGACAGGGTCTCATCAGTGGGTATTTTCAATATGTTTTCCTGCATATTTTCCCTGACGTGTAGCTGACAGAAAAATGTCAAGAAGGCTGAAAGATAGTTTAATGAAGACAACATTGATGGATGTCATTGTATGGCATTTAAGCAGATTTGGTTGAACCAGATCAGATGATCACCCCGGACGTGCAGARAGATTAAAACATGGTATTTTGTTTGTGAAACGCGAGAAAAACAAGCCCAGTGATGGATATAGTGTGGCTTCATCACAATTTAATATATCAGTTTTTTTAATGCAAGCGATGTAAAACATAAGAAATGAGAAGATTTGATGCTGCTGATGTTTACTCATTCTTGTTGCTCTATTAGGGAACTGATGATGCGTTTGAACTGTGACAAACTGTTTATTTTCCATTTTCCTCTTCTTCACCTGCTCAGCTTCGTTTGTGTTGCACTCTTCTTCATCCTCATCCTCTCTGTCAGTCACGTCCTGCTTGTAAAACCAATGCAATCACGTTTTGAACATATTTCATTTAGCAACATTTTTATTGTCTTGCCCAGTAAAGAAAGCCCATTTCTAAACTAAATATACGTGAATCTGCATTATGATGATTTATACTTTGGTGATAAATTTGCACTTTATGAATTCAGAACTACAGTATCTTTTATTTATCCATCTATAAATTTTCTTGCTGCATAATGAACCAAGTCATAAAACAAACAGCTTAAGCAGAGATGCACAGATCTCACTCTCTCAAGCTATTTGCTCCAGCTCATCCAGAGAAACTCTGAGGTGTTCTCGGGACACTTGTGAGGAAAATCCAGAGTTCTGGGTCTGCCCTGAGAGCTCCTCTCAGTGGGACATGTCTGAAACACCTCTAATGGAAGACATGCAGAAGGCAGGTTTACAAGAAAATACTTGAACTCCTTCACTTGGGGTAGTAGCTAATTTCAAATCTGGAATTCATAATTTCTAATTTCCTGTTTAAAGACCATCGGCTGTGTCTCAATTCATGGGTTGTAGCCGACATGGGCCGCATTTTTTGACAGCTTAAGTCTCTGCCTAGCGCCGTAGTCTGTCCCAATTCTTAGGCGCCTACTCATGCGGTCGACAAAACCCCGAAAACTTTGGCTGCACCTGAGTATACCACATGGCCGACGATATCCCAGAATTCATTGTGCCGTCAGCAAATTAAACAGGAAAACAAAGATGTTTGGAAATTTATCACGGACTGAAAAATGTAAGTTAAACAACTTAGCCAAGGAAGCCTTTGTTGCAATGAGATGTTAAATAAAATGCAGTTACGAGTACTGATACTGGAGTTAAACCAGCCAGTTCAGATGTTATCAGTCCATTAAATGGACGTTATCAGCAGTTATCAGTCCCATAGAATGGCTTCAGACTGTCCCGACTGTGCCCCCTAGTGGTCCCATAGAATGGCTTCAGACTGTTTACCGAATACGATGGAAGGTAACAGTCAGCCGTTCTCCGGTCTACTTTAACCTAGCCCAGGTCATTTTCTCTAAAATTAACCTTAGTGGCTTTATACCTCATATTAACCAGCTGACAGTCTGAAAATATTCTATGGGACTGATAACCCACTAGGGGGCACAGTCGGGACAGTCTGAAGCCATTCTATGGGACTGATAACCACTGATAATGTTCATTTAATGGACTGATAACATCCGAAGCGGGTGAGCTAAACCCAAATTATTAATGCTTTTTTGTTTATTTACTTGTAACGTTTTTCTATTAAAACTGAATTTTGTGAAGTTATACCTTGAAAAAAAAACAACTGAAGCGATGTGATATAAAGCGTATCACCATGATAACGAGGCAGCACGTGGTCATGCAAACATACCAAACATACATCTGTCATAGACTAGTCCAGTGGTTTTCAGTTCCGGTCCTCGGGACTCACTATCCTGCATGTTTTGGTTGTTTCCCTGCTTTTGAATACCGGATCTAAATGAATGAGTGGTTGGCAGGCCTCTGCACAAACCTAAAGACCTGCTGAAGAGCAGGGAAACATGCAGGATAGTGGRTCACAAGGACYGGGTTTGAAAACCACTGGACTAGACCGTCTCATTTCACAGCCATTTATGCAGCCGACAYGAGTGACCTACGGCCCACGTAGACTTTGGCCAATTCGACAAYGGTCTACGTCGATTGCAACGCATAAATTGAGGCACAGCCATAGTCTCAGACTCGTGAATTTAAAAGAAAATATCCKAGTCAAGAAAGCTTTTATTGTCTGGTACACTTTGAGGTGCTAAGAATTACTCTTAGTTGCTGAAAACTGGAGAAATTAGCACACTTAGAACAAATGAAGAACAGGATTAACGGTGGTAGTAGCAAGATGGAGGTGCTCATTCATCSCAGCTGCTTCACACTTGATCGCAAACCACRGCTCRCKGAGGTCAACAGAGTCATATTGTCAGCAAAAAGTATCAATGGAATCAAAGTCCCTCAAACTAGAGATGCTCCTCCCAGTGGTGCTCTTTTTGTAACAAAGTTATGAACAGAATTGGTAACAAACATTGGTGTATTCCGACACATTCCTGGAACATTGCACACAGTTCTTCAAGACCGTTCGCACCCTCACACATTCTTTTCAGTGTAAAGACCTTTTCTGTAGCTATTATTTCATTGTGATAATATTTACCTATATTTTCATACATCTGTTGTGTAAGAAGAGAATAAGTGGTCTACTTTGAAACAGTCTCTAAACATTCCCAAGTTATTTGTGTAGGTGTRGCTTGGATGAACTAGTTTTTAATAGCGTGGCATGTTCCAACTGTGTTGTTTTTTTAGCCACCGAGCAGGAATAACAAGATAAAAATAGACCTCTGTCTCATCGGGAAGAGTTTACAGATGAAGCAGCAGCACAGTCATCTCCTGACTGGTTTGTAGCTACTCCTTCAGTCGGTTAGAACTACAGCTCATCTGAAAAGTGCTTTTTTAGCTGCTCTGTGTGACTTAAAGGGATCCGTAATTAGTCGTAACATTAGACTTTATTTCATAAACATGTATTTTAACTATAAAATAAAGACGGTAAAAATACTGTAGGATGTTCACTTTTCATTATTTTTAAATTAAAAGTTTAAAAGTTTACACGGGCGGGGCCATTTTATTTACATGCAAAGCATTCTGGGTAAATGATGACATGGATAGGTCCTTGGTGCGAGGCTGCTAGCGAGCTATATCCACCCTGAAGGTTAATCTTGGACAATATCTGATSATCGACTCTTTTAAATGAAACCAGAGAGCGTTGACAGAGAGGAGAAGGTAGAAATGACTCAGCCTGGAACTGAAAATATGGATGGAGGACCTCAGTTTAGCTTGTTTGCCGCGCTAGCACTGAGCTAATACATATAAGGCGATATAGCGTCGGCGCTAGTGCAAAGACTAAGGCTAAGCTGAGGTTCTTCTTCCATGAAGCAGCTCTGTTGTCCTCCATCCATATTTTCAGTTCCAGGCTGAGTCATTTCTACCTTCTCCTCTCTGTCAACGCTCTCTGGTTTCATTTAAAAGAGTCGATCATCAGATATTGTCCAAGATTAACCTTCAGGGTGGATATAGCTCGCTAGCAGCCTCGCACCAAGGACCTATCCAYGTCATCGTTTACCCAGAATGCTTTGTGTGTAAATAAAATGGCTCCGTCCATGTTAAATTATATTTTTTAAAATTTACAAAACTAAACAGCCTACAGTATTTTTACAGTCTTTATTTTACAGTTAAAATATATGTTTATTTAATAAAGTCTAATGTTAGAACTAATCAGGGATCCCTTTAATGAAGGCACAACACTGTTTACTGCTGATTGAATCAGTCGTATTAATGTCTAATTAAATTGGTGGTATTGAACGTAACTCTATTGCTACTGCCACAGGAATATACAGTATATGTTTAGTCAAAGTCATAGTGTTGTTTCTTTTTTCAAATCTACAAACGACATTGTCAATTTGGTGCTAAAGGCAGCAGATCGAATCAAATCAAAGCCATTTTGGTACCAACTCATCTAGAAGTTGTATATTTAGTAAAATATACTTGAAACTGATTGGAGATGAACACTTCATCCATCATTCCCAGAGTTTGACAGGTCAGTGTCGGTCTGTCAAGTTATTGACAAGGCAGAGATGGAGTGTAGCACAGGCTGACCAACATATTCGTTGAAAGTTTTCAAGAGCAAAAATACAAAAACAAAAAAAGTCATTTCTCCTGTCGTACTCACTCCAACTCTCAGTGAAATTAGATGGCAGTTTCATCGCACCACTAGTGTCTTTGTTTCCTTTCTATACCTTCCTTCTACCTCACGTGTCCTTTCTTCTCCATCTGTTTGCCTAAGCGTTGGCTCAACAAACACCATTGTGCCCAGGAGAAATCCACACGTCTTGTTTGACAGCTCACTGCCATGTGTACCCAGGCAGATCTGTGCTTTGTAATCTAAAGCTGGTGCTCAATGCACAGGCCTGTCTGCGTGCTGAGAGACGGCTGCTGAGGGACGGAGACAGAGATACAGAGAAATAAACACCGGCAGCACACGACAGCTGCAGATGGAGTAAACTGTGCAGGTTTACACCGCAGCACCGGCAGCGTTATAGGATCTTTGCTTGCATTGATTCTAATTATTTATCAGAGGTTAATGCTGTAGGGTAAAGCTAATTAAACCTGTGTGATTATGTCGTTCTGCAGCTTTAATCCACTGCAGGGCTAGGTTCGTTACAAAAGCCTTCGGTGTCTTTCTCAACTACATAAACGCTTTTATCAGTTTCGCACCCTCAGTTAAATCTCATCCCACCCGTCGCACAGGCGTCACATAACAYGGTTTTGAAGTGCAACATGTAAAAGCAGAACAGGAGTGACATAAACAGCGCAAACACCTATGAAGGGAAGCGCTTCCTTAAGCTCGCAGCAGCTCGTCCTCCAACACGTTGTCAGAGCCAAACCGCAGCGACAATAAAGGGATTACAAAGTGATCCGCTGTGTGCGGGGAGAGGCGCAGAGAACAACAGCAGAATGTGAAAACCAGGCGGTGCGCGTTGTCGGGAAAATCATTATCGTATGCACAAACGTAAACAGAAATTCTCTCGTGCAAACACCAGGATCCAGCTCCGTGCAAAGATTGGAAGATCGGAAAGCTTTTATCTTTTCGTGGTTGTTTGGCTTTTCAGGTTGATGAGAGAAACGTTGGGCCACTTAAACATTCAAGGGTTGAGAAAGAATTAAGATTTTACACTGATATGAAGCACTTTTCTAGGAAAGCTGCTATCAGAGGAATCCTGTCAGACAAGGTGCCACCATTGTTTATAAACATTCCATATACATCTGCAGGTACATTTGTTAGTACTTACAGCTCATTGAAACAATGKGCCATTTCTCATTAGAAGGGATTCAGTTTAAAGGAGTTGTTTAATGCATATCTGCAGGTTTTTAGTATGTCATAAAAAAAAGAAATGTGAAAAGATTTGTTTCTTTTGCCCAAAAAAATGCAGACAGATTTGTTAGTACTCTTAGTTCCTCTGACCACCTTTTTTAAAATGATTATTTATTTAGTTCATTCATTTAAATAAAAAAAGGAAAATCTATATACAATAAATGCAAAACACAGGTCATAAATCAAATGAATGAAAGCGGAAAAAAGTAAAAATCTTATATTGACAATGTTTTACCCCAAAATTAAATTCAACCATAAAAACAATATTAGACCCTTCTTCAACAATTCGTGTTACCACACACATATTACATCATATTTCTTCAACAATCTAGCCTTTGAATTCTCTTAAATATACACAATTTTCTAGTAGCTTTAACATAAATCTCAAGATTATTCTACATTTGTATTTTTTGAACTAGTTCAAAATTGCAGTTTTACAAAAACATTAATGATTTTAAGGTTATAGCAACGCTATCTCGCTTTTAAAATTTGTTTGGATGTTTAAAAGCAATATATTTATTAAAAAAGCATAAGGTTCATGGGGCTGTAGCCAACCTCCCAGGATGTGGATGCAAGAGGAAATGCGACCCCAGGTCGGTTAAAGGAGCAATATCATGTAAAATCTTTTTTTTTTTTAGTTTTATATCATGTTATAATGTTATCCTCTCATCAAAAACATGCCCACAGTCTTGCTTTGACTCATTTATGCATGTTTGAGAAATCCTGTAGTGTCCAGAGGCAGCCAGGCAGGGGAGCAAAAACCACCGATTGGGACTAGAACCGCCTTTTGGGATCAGCTCCTCCTCTGGGCTGTGTCCTCAAGCTGAGCTTCCTCATCACAGAGCACACACACACACACCCGGCCCCGTGCTGAAATGGGCGGGACAGAAGCGGAAGGAGGTTCTTAAAGAGACAGAGGCCAATTTCAAGGTGTTTAGAAACAGATACTGTATRATGAGAAATCAAGTTTAATTACTATTTAAACGGTTAAACAACATTTTAATAACAACTGAAGGTGACATAGTTATTTTATTATGGTATAGAATTTAAATATATGCCAAAGAAACACATAATATTGCCCCTTTAAATAAACAGTGTGAATAAAAGAATAAGAGCCAAGGAAACCATTCAAGCTAAAGTTGATTTATCAAGAAGGTTTCTGGTACTGATGAGATAAAACTGGAGCTTCTGGGCCAGTCCTTTATTTTGAGTTTTATAGACAAGTACCAACCTAAAAGTACTGCTCAATCATGACAAATTTAACCCCTTTTGAAAGCGTTGTGTTGATGAAACATTGGGTAATTTAAACAGCCAAACAGAGGCAACTCAGCAACACGATGGGATGTGTTTACAGATGAAACTCAGATGAATCAGATTAACAGTCATTTCTGTTTGTTACCACGAAAAAGAGAAGCTCGTCAGCGATGACCTTTGAGGGATCCTGACCCAAGTTGTCCGATCCAGTCTGCTGCTTGTTGACTTCTTGTTCATTAATTTCATTATTGATTAACTTCATTTGGTTTTCAAACTGTCAATTAATCATGCCCTTTATAATTAATCAGAAATGTCTCGTTTTATCAGAAATGTTGGAGTTTCACATTTGAYTGATCAGAAACTCCCATTAGCAACGTCAAAGTAAATGTTGGATGTGTTTGCCAGTAATTACCTGAACTTTATTACCATTGCCTTTTTCTTTTTTTATTCAATTCACAGCTTGAAACAAAAAAACCAAAGTTCAGCTTACATGCAGCACCTCTATTTCAAAAGAACAAGAACTTTGTACAAAAAAAGTTTAGATCCAATTGTTGTCAGAGCATTGAGCCAACAATGCAACTCAAAGAATTTGGGTCGACCATAATAAGAGGGACTTATAAGCTTTTATACTCAGAAAGGAACAAGTTTGCCCTACATTTGTGTTTTGGCCAAATTGAACAAAGCTTCCCTCAAAAGCAACGCTCTTGAATTACAGAACAGGTAGTATTTCTACCAAAACACGTGATTCTAACCAGGCTAAAATCCTTTGTTCTTTTATTCTTATAAATAATTATCACCTTTGGGCCTGCAGATCTTCCTCTGCAGTGGAAGATAAAACTTATTAAAATAGGTTTTATTTGTTAAAAGTGATCAAAAATTGACCCTAATAGTTTATAAAAATATAATGTAATTTATATGGTGCAATTAAAAACTGTTGTTGGTCAAAGTGCTGCACACAAAACAAACAAAAAAACTATGAAATAAGACATCAAACACAAAGTGATGATTAAAATAAGTCGGGTTATTATCAGAATCAGTGTAAAAAGATGGAGCTGATTCTATTTTCTGCTCATAGCTGCCTGATTACTTAATAAAAATGCACCTAACTGAAGTGATAAAGAGGAATTTGACTCAGTTTATCTGTGTCCTGTCTGTGAGTCTGCACAAAATTTCACTTTATTAAATGTTTTCTGAATGCACCAATTCAATTCTGTACAATTTTGTGAAAAGATTACAAGATTTGATCCAATACTTTAAACTGGTTTCCAGAAATGCCGTCAATGTTGACAATTTCAGATCCTGAGATTATAATTTCGTTCAAAACAAAACAATGTTCTTTATAATCTGAGTTGTGGAGTTACACACCTGGCAGGTTCAGTGAGTCATTGTTTACGTTTCTGCGTGTTGAAGTCTGACCTGATTTCTGTGGCATTTAACCTGAGCTTCACGTGTGAACACAGCTCAACCCGATACTCTGCTGTGCAACAAAAAGGGTTTGTGCTCTTTTTGTCTTTGAACGTTTGAGCCAGAACAGATTTCTCACATAAAACCAAAGACGTGTGATGGACATGCTCTGTGTTTCAGGAAATTCAAATTCAGTTGTATTAATTATCAATTTAAACCTTTTTAAGATAAGTTTTAGATCACCAACATTTGACTAAACCACATTAAAAACAGCTTGTAGCATTTCAAAAGCGCTTTGTACTAAGTTAGCTGCAAATACAGTGTCATCAGCAAAAAAATGAAAATTAGCATGTAGCGAATTATCTAAACCAGTGTTTCCCAAAGTTGGGGTCGGGACCCAAAGTGGGGTCCCGAAACATCAAGGTGGGGTCCTGAAAAAAGTTTCTGAATTAATTACATTTTTGCCTTAGTTGTTACAAATGAGTGAGGTTAGTGTATTTAAAATGGATAAATGTAGTATAAAAATATTTTTACAATGCCCATGTTTTGTTGACCTGGTACAAATGTTTATCATCCAAAAATGGGGGCACAGGTCTCTGCTACTGTTATTTTGTGGGTCAAAAGCTGAAAAGTTTGGGAACCACTGCACTTTTTTTCCCAAAGTTGGGCTTGGGTGGGTCATGAAGCACCTTGGACAATCTCCAGAAATCAATTTAAAGGGTAACAAAATAATTGCTGATGTAATATTTTCCCTATAATTATTACAAAAACACAAAATAAGTAAAAATAAGTATTTATATTTGTGTATAAGCTGTTTAGACTGTCAAAAAGCCTGTGTTTTTAGGGTTATTAACGAAGTCCATGTACTCAGACCAGTAATTTTTGGGGTCACAGGTTTTTGCCATGGATATTTTGTGGGTCAGAAGACAAAAAGTTTGGGAACCACTGATCTAAACCATTAATATAGATTATAAAAAGAAGCGGACCTAGGATACAGCCTTGAGGAACACCCTTGAATATTTGAAGAGAAGAGGAAGACTTTTCACCAGTATACATTGTGATCTGTTGGACAAGTAGTTCTTAAACCATTAATGGAACTAAATATCATCTTTAGTTTGATTATTTGATGTCTAGATGTAAAGTTATGTGTTATAGAAACATTTTAAAGGCTACATCAACTCTAAAGCTCAGAGAATTATCCAACTTTTGCATCATTGTCTTGGGAATTGTTTGAGGTTCTTTAACTTTGCTTTTTTATTTAAAGATTGCAAAGACTAAGAAAAAAGGAAAGATAAATGTATTTTAAGAAAGAATAAAACAAAATGCCAAATATTGTCTTTGTATGTATTTTATCTATTTCCCATAATATTTCTGTGCATGGTTGTTATTTGCAGGCCTGAAGTCCATGAGTTGCTGAATTAGAGAAATGGCTGAAAGGCCTCATAATTGACACCAGTCTTAGTGAAGCTTTGCAGCAACAAAAACATCCCGGTCTTCTCCTTTCTGCTGAACGAGTTCCASACATTTGAAAATAAAGCCGCTTTTTTTTTCTCCTCCCCGCTTCCTGAAAAGCTGACTTTTGGCAGATAGGAGAGGAGACCTGTCAGGCTGAGGCCTGCGGCATGATTAGGCAGCACACACCAGCGCTGAGATTCTTTTCAAGCACAAAGAAAAGCTGGTGAGGAGAGCCGAGCGGCTCTGCCTTGTTCAGCCGAGGGCTCAGCGTGTGGCCGAGGGACCGCACTCGGCTGCAGGAGTCAGTGTGTGGGTCTGTGTGTGTGGGGGGGGACAGGATAATGTGTTTACATCTGGGGAGATGGGGAGTTTGCATGGAGGGATTTTTGGAGCAACATTAAAGTGTCTCCAGTTTGTTTGGGCTAACAGAAACAACTACAGATCCAGTGTGTTGTCACTTCTTCTGTGTCTGAATGCTGTTATAACAGAATCAAGTAATTACCTGTGTTTGGTGTCTGTTAGCAAAATAACTCATAAACCAATGGACCCATTTAATGAAATATATAAATCTATATATAGTCTAAATATAAAATATAAATCTAACTCATTAACTGTAGYAAACTTTATTAAAGGGGCAATATCTTGTAAAATCAACTTTTTTGAGTTTTATATCATGTTATAATGTTATACTCTCATAAAAACATGCCCAAAGC
>NW_013952606.1:314265-316498 GCF_001266775.1 Austrofundulus limnaeus
AAGTTACACTTTAAAAGCATCAGAAGAACACTGTAATCTTATTTGATGGAAAAAAACATTACAAAGTGATTTAAATTGGGAGTAAATTTAGTCAACCAGTTCTTTTTTTTTTTCATTTAATACAGTTTGATCAAACACTAGAGCATATTTTCCAAGACGTTGGATTGAAAGTCATTTTTATCCAGTCTGTGAGCGGTAACTTCAAGTGATTGKGAGTTAAATTGAGTAAAAACTGATTTTTGAATTAGTCCTGTTAGCAGCCAGTATGATTGACTTCCCTGTTTAAGCCTTGAGCTGTCCTTTTTTACTTTTTGTTTAGTTGAGTTTCTCTGCTCATRTTTTGTTGAACCATAAAATGTTTTAAAAGCCCTGAAAATGACTTGTTTACCCACAGTTCCTTTCTCCTAACGYTGCCTTTTCAACATGGTGGAAAAGTCCAGATTTAAATTCTCTGAAGTGTTGCAGCAGATCTTAAAGCCGGCTGAACTCGTCACCACCAGGAGGTACCAGGTCTCCCTGCCGCCGACAAATTTGATTACTAACCAAGCCCCTGAAACATAAAGTTTTTTTTAATCCCCCAGAGGTTTTAAACAGCCAGCTTGAATCCTATTCTCGTGGGAAAACTGAGGAGAAACCTCCCCGGATTTCTGAGGATTTAACCGTGTTCAGTTCTCTGTTAGAAAAAGCTTCTTCAAGTTCACTTTAGGACAGAGTTTTACTGCAGAATGGATGAAGTTTTAATCATAAAACAAACYCAAATATAATCATTTACTCGTGTAGAACCAGTGAAACTGCAGGAGTGAAGTCATCTCTGAGCTGAATAACATCCTGACTCTGAAAAAGGCAAAAAAAATTACTTAAATTAGTTTTGTAAAACTGAGTAAGACGATGCTCATCTGGTGACACTGGGGGAAAAAATATCTTGTGGCCACACAAAATTAATGCGTGACCATGAGATAAATAAAGCATGGCCACACTAATAATATAGCCACGAGATGACGCATGGCCAAGACACAAGAAACGAGTGGCCACGCCATAAATAATGCATCACAAATATCGATTGTGCATTAGTAATTGTAAAAAAGTTGCTTTTTACGTCTTAATTCAAAGTGAATGAACACTACTAGCTTTGTTTAATTTATTATTATTGTATCTGAGGGCATTTTTACTGGTTTTAAATCTCAAATGGCGCACACTGTTTTAGTTGAAGCAATCCAAGGTGTKGTTTATTCCTCACAAAAGCATATTCAGTCCTTCACAATAAGAGCCTTAAACACATMCACTGACTGTTAACGTTTATTAAATATGCACAGATTTTTCCATGGTCARCTGTTTAGAAACATTTTTTAAGGTTAGCACTCAGCTTTTGAGACTCTTATTGTGAAGGATTGAARTAAACTTTGATTCAGCCGAAATATTAAACTGACCGACCCAACTAAATGATTGCATTTTTGTAGTCAAACCCAGTAAAGGTGCTCATATATTAGATACAATAAAATTAAATGAAACAATTTTGTTGTTTCTCAACATACTCAGAGAACCAGGGTTACGACAGTAACCTAAAGTTTTATTTATACAAAAAACATGAAAGTGAGAACATTAGGAGCAATGAAACTATAGGGGAAAATGAAAATWAACTACAATATGTTTACATGTAAGTTTGGTGGTTATTTTATTGTGGGACTGCACATAAACACTATGCTAATATAAAACTTCAGGTTACTGCTACTTATTTAATTTATTTATTGAAATAAACATTGTATTTTTTAGGCCCTTTTGTTTCCTGTGTGTGTTTACCCTTTTCATCATAGATCCACTTTGCTCTTAAAGAGCATCAAGTTTTGGTTTTGTGCACGGAATTTTCCTAAAATGTTTCTATTTGAATGTCTTTCAGCAAACAGCCAGRCAGTTCAGGTGTGTGACATTGTTGCCGTCTGTAAGACAGAAGATGATGACACACTACAGAAACAGACGAAGCAGCTGGATCTGTACGCTTTCACAGGTACAAAAACAACACCTGCATTCTGCACACTGTGAGCTGAGGAATATGTTTTTACAATAAACTGCCAGGAGGCCTTTTGCATTTTTGCTTCGGTTACATTTTTAGGAAGCGTCCGTGTCCAGCTTCACATCCAACGATGTGTCCAAAACGGTGGGCCGGGTCCTCCAAAGGCCGAATTCGTCGGCCACATACGTCACAGCGCCGCGATGAAGGCCGTCCAAAACCGAAGAC
>NW_013952606.1:317892-319876 GCF_001266775.1 Austrofundulus limnaeus
CCCCCCCCCTTCCCCAGAAAGAGACAGAAGCAGAAGGAGGTTCTTAAAGAGACAGAGGCCAATTTCAAGGCGTTTAGAAGGGGAAGTGAGAAGATAAGTTTATTTTCTATTTAAACAAAACAGCATTTTAATAACAACTAAAGGTGACATAGAGACTTTATTATGGTATAGTATTTAAATATATGCCTGAGAAACCCATAATATTGGCCCTTTAAGATCCGGCTCCCTTCAAAGAGCCGTAACTCTCATCTCTGCCTCTGATGAGAAGAAGTGCTCGGTGGGATCATTTGACTGAAATGCTTACAGAGTGGATCTGCTGTCAAAGTGCTTAGTGAGGGAGTTTCTGCAGCTTAATGTAAATATTTCAGTAATGCTCTCAGTTGAACAGCTCCACGTTTTGTCTTCGCCTCCTCCTCGGTCCCTTCGAGTCATTAAAATATCTGATTTGACCCACTTGATAAAGCTGGAGTTCATGCTCGGGACAAGGCTGCACTGTAGCGCAACTCAGCTGCACCGTTTCAGATTATGTTGTACGTGGTGGTGAGGGAATTCATCTGTAACAGCTGATTAACATTTGGAGCTAACCTGATTCAAAGATGGCTGCCACAGATCATCAGCAATCTGAGCCGACGCTCTGTGTGACACTTAATGTTACTTTCAAGATTATATTCATGGCTTCATTCTAGGCTTTTATTTTTTAGGAGCAGATAAGGAGCTTTCTAGTTTGAAAAGGTGAAGTATTTACCGCTGAGCTTTTTTTCTGTTTCTTTCCAGTTTCCTTCGTGAGGAAGACCCTCCAACACCAGTGGTGTTGCAGCGACGTCACCTTTCACTGTGCCAGCCAGGAGCTGTGTGAGCAGTGGGTCCGAGCCGCCAACGAGCAGCTGTCGTTACTCAGTACGTGCTCGCTAACGTCTTCCCCCACAGGGATGAACTTTGACCCGTGAACCATAAACGACGGAACGACGCTGGGTGTTCGTGCCAAGCTTCCCTCGGCACGCATGAGGATAAATTACCCGCAAGGTCGAGATTATTATACAACAGGTCAAAAGGTCAAAKCCTGTTTTACATGTCCACAGCCTTCCAGTCCTAACTGATTGTGTTTATTTACTTATCCCTGGAGACACCCATGGGGAATTGCTGCAATCATTTAAATTCTGATGAGCTGCTTGAGGAAATCCAGGAAACATTTGTTATATAAATAAATACTTGGTGGGTTTTTTTTAAGAAACACCATAACCTGTCTCCTGTAACACAATAAACTAAAACTTCAGAGTCTGTGCTCGAGGTAACACTCAGCCCTGCTACATTTTAGCTCAGCATCTGTCAATCTGACTGGGGTGTAGCTATTTGTGTGTTGGCTAAGGTCAGCGACCATACTTGAACTCGACAGATCTTATCTGATCTCAAGAAGCTAAGTAGGGTCAGGCCTGTTAGTGTGTGGATGAGAGACCACCGGGGAACACCAGGTGCTGTGAAACCAATGTAGGAGTGGCGCCCACATTGGAAACCTTTGACTGTAATAAGTCATAGGTCACCTTGATGGACTGGCAGCCAGTTAAGTTGATCAGGTTAATGAGTTGTAGATGTTCATCCAGTGATTACTTTCATAAAAGCCAGTGTTTTGTTAATATTAACATGCTTTAACCTGAAATATTAACTTGAAACAACACATTTCTCCTCAGCTGATGCTAAAACTAGAAACTTTAGGTGGTGAAAGTGAAATTTTAATTAGCTTTCGTTCATTTTCACTGTTTTTTCATGCTGTTAGAGTTTGTTGTCATGATACAAATTCTGACTTTAAAGGGATCCCCGATTAGTTGTAACGTTAGACTTTATTTGATAAACATTTATTTTAACTGTAAAATAAAGAATGTAAAAATACTGTAGGCTGTTTAGTTTTGTACATTTTTAAAAACATTTTGACATGGACGGAGCAATTTTATTTACACGCAAAGCATTCTGGGTAAATGATGACATGGAT
>NW_013952606.1:322088-334962 GCF_001266775.1 Austrofundulus limnaeus
GTATTTCTGAGTGTTTTATGTGCTGCAGAACAGGAACCTGCTGTAAAACAGCAATTATGCTGAGTCAAGCTTGATTTTTAGTAATCTTTTCCTGTTAAATCAATAAATCAAATCAATCAATCATTTTAACATTTGATCTGATCCAATTTCTTCATTTTTTCTCTCTTTGGTTTCAAATCCCATCTTCTATGACAGCTCTAAACAAGCCGTTTAGTATTCTCCATTGCAGCGGGCTGTGGGTTTATCACCAAATGATGCAGTGCCTCAGCTTTGCTTCATATTCCTTTCACAGTTAGCGGACGCGCCATTTATTTATCAAGCTGCGCAGTTTTGTGCGCAAGGACAGGTTGAATATGTCTCAACTTAATGAAAACCTAATCACTTGTTGTCAAAAGAAAATAAAAATAACACCCTGCCTGACTATCCTTTACTTTGCAGCCGGCCGACCGAAGAGCCTGCTGGTGTACATCAATCCGTGCGGGGGGAAGCAGCGAGGCGAGCGGATTTACGAGCGGGAGGTGGCTCCGGTGTTCCGGCGGGCCGGCATCTTTACGGACGTGATTGGTGGGTCCCTATCAGTGCCACTCGGCAACATTTAAATAAAAAATGAGTCTCGCCGGCCGCCGTATAGATCTCTGCTGCCACTGTGGCCTCTCGCAGGGACCGAGGAGCCTCGTGCCGATATGATTTGGCTTATGGCTGCATTAATCACGCCACAACCTTAATGAAAGCTGTGATACTTGATAGGCTCGTGTATCCAAACACATCTATTATTCAATAAGTGTTTTGCTACTGCAACACACAGTCTGGAGTATTGATGGTCCATCAGAGTGGGAACTATTCACACTGGGGTTCCTATAGCTGCTTTGAATTGCAATGATTATATTTGTGTTGGTATTATACGGCTGCTAAACAGATTTACTGTTGAAATGCTGTTTTTGTTTTGTCTGTCTCAGGGTTCATTTTGTTAATATACAGTACAATAGCTGAATTAGGCCGTGTGTGCCTCTGTGCCGTGGCGTTTTCTGAATATTAATCTGCTCAGCGGTGAACAAAACTGCACGGCTTTTCCTGCGTCTTCTATATTAAAATGCCCCCACTTGTAATAGCAGTCAACAGACGCAAAAAAAAGAAAACTTTCAGTGATTCTGTTTGCCTTTTATTGCACTAACAGTTGCCGTTTAATTGGTTTCTGCAGTTACGGAGCGAGCCAATCATGCCAGAGACCACTTGAAAACAGAGGCCAATCTAGACCAATATGACGGGTGAGTACTTCACAAAAGGGAGCAGGATTGTAACATCGATTCTTCACCCTGGTATTTTGCTGACTCTTGCCTTTTCACGTTTTAATAAAGCTGATGTGAAGCCGTTTAAAGATCCGCTGCTCTGCAATCTGTGTTAAGTCGACCGATCATTGCTAATGATTAGTAACGCGAGCATCTAACGTCCCAAACATTCTGTTTATTTCATCCCCGTACAGGAGTTTTGTTTTTAACTGCCACGCATTAAAAGTGACAACTCTCTGACTTGCATCAAGGTCATGTTTTCAGCTGAAATTGTACATTGTTTGAGCAAAGCGAGAAGCAAAGTGAACTAAAAGAGACCCTCCCCACTCCCCCCGCTGAGTGCCTTGTCGTTTCAGCTCCCATTCATCTTATATTTGTTACACCAAAAGCAGGGTTAGAGTCCATTATGCCTTTATTCTGCAGTACATGTAATTTATAGATGCATTTCAGTGGGTTTTGACTTAGACCCAGGAAGCTGTAATGCCTGGTGGCACAGCGTGATATTCTTATTTATTGTAGGGTTTCACAGCTGCCCCGTTTCGTTATCGTCAATGTTTTCTTGCTATGCAGTCTTTTCTTTTTTTTTTTCTTCAGGATTTTGTGCCTTACTACAAACACATGTACGTGTAACTCAACTCGTTATGTGACAACCAGTGGGGGAACTATGCTCTGAGGTAAATCAGAAAATAGACTGGTGACAAGTCTAAGCTGTTCATTTCCTTTTGTCTCTCCAGGGTGGTGTGTGTGGGTGGAGACGGCATGTTCAGTGAGATCATGCATGGGCTGGTTACCAGGACCCAAACTGACCACGGTGTAGACCAAAACCAGACAGATGCTGCGCTAGTGCCGTGTTCTCTACGCATTGGGATCATTCCTGCAGGTGGGCTTTGGTTTTGAATCTGCAACCTTTGCGACATCATGCAAAATCCACTTTTTTTAGCCGTTAAATACTAGCCTGGTAAAAACCAGACCCTGTCCTTCACTTTGCTTTGTACAAGGGTCTGGACTTGCTGCATAGAGAAGCGATTCTTGCTGGAGGCGTGGCCTCTGCTGAAGCATGTGCGTATTGTCGCTGTGAAGGAGGCTAAGCTAAGAAGCTAACCGGAAATCGTGTGTGCTGTAAACAACCCTACTGAGAGGAGAAATATACCAAGCCGAACGAGACGACTGTAAATGAGAGCTGCTGCTTTGTCAGATAAATTTATTTTAATTTGGATGCTTTATCAACACGGACTGGCTTCATTCACTTTCTCTACTGCCGTATGCTAAAATAACTAGCAGACACTGCACAGAAAATTGACATCGTTCAAAACTCCGCCTTCTATTTGCTGATTGGCCCAGGTAAAATAAACTACAAGCAGACACTGCACAGAAAATTGACGTTCTGCTTTCTGATTGGCCTGGCTAAAAATCTGCCAGCGAAATCCTTGTCTATGGGAGAAATCCCAGACGGAGCAGTGAAGGGAAACTAGAATTGAGCGGAACTGCATAAGAAGGCAAGGGCCAGGCTAGTTAAATACTAAATTAAAAATTTCTGCTCTATAGAGACTCCAAGCACACAACAAAATGTATTTAATGGTTAAAAATGTGTATTTGTACGTATATGTCTTCTTTAAATAGACAGCACAAGTTGATTTGGGACACACCCCAGAAAAGGGGCGTGGCTTGTGGAGTTAAAATAAGGAGGAATTCAAATTCAAGCAGTTCCACTTTAAATAGACCCAAACTGAATTATTTAAATGTGAAAGGAAGGATTTAAATCATGAAATGCCTCAAAGTTCTAATGTGTATTTTAAACATTTTTATAGAAATATCTCTGTCTTTTAAAAAGGGTTTTGTGCTGTAGTAAAAAGATACTGCCACAATGGAGTCATGAATTCATTCATGTTGCTGAGCAAAAAAAAAACATCCTATTGCAGCACAGCTAAAAAAGCACAGAGTTCATTGTAGCTGAAGTGATAAGGATGATCTGACTGGCGAGACATTTTTTTTTAGGCGAAATGCAGATAAAACCCAGAGCTGCTCAGCTGAGGATTGTGACAATTCTCTCCTCTGAATATGCCGACAGACGACTGAGCTTGAGGAACTGAAGGGGGATAAAACGTCAAGTGTCTGAGGGCTGAACATCATGTACACCAGTTGTACTCTTTCAAAGGGACGTGGCTTCTACGTGGTAGCTTTAGAAGAATAAAACTGTGGTTTAATGTCACCATTTTTACATCCAGACGAAAAAAGGAAGGAGAAAAAATAAAGAAGCAGGCACTGCAGGGCTGTCGAAGTGTTCAGATTATGAAGGTCAGAGGAAAAGAAGCAAAGGCCAGATAAGTGATATTCATAGAAAGCTCAAGAAGGCAAAAGAGCGAGCTCATCTTCTTACTCATCTGTGTGTCCGTCTTCAAATGACAGGCCTGATCTCCCCCTGTCACGCTTCTGTGAGCCAGCTCAAAACATCACTAGTTAGATTTCTCTCTCCTCCCTTTACTCTCACTTCATCTTTTATCAGTGGCAGTAGCTCCATATTACCACTTGAAGATGATCAAAGTTGGGTAGATGGGTCTAAAATTACTCCACGAGGGCGCAGAGAGAGAGCGATAGAGCCTTATTACCTCTCAAGTTGAAAGATTTAATATCAAACTCAACATTTCTCACAAGGCGGGGAATGCCTCTTATCCTTCATTTGTTGGCTGAAGAGTGCTGATGAGAGCCCGGAGCGACAAGATTAGTTAACTTCAGGACTGCCGTCTCTCTTTACTTCTGCCTAATAAAATCATTCAACTACGTTTGGCTTCCTTGGTGGCAGCTTTGAAAGACACTTAATTCTGCTCATCACCAAACCTTTCATGTCACAAGTGACTACTAGACTAGCAAAGACTTATTTTACCGGTCCTTATTACAGTGAAACTAAAGAAACCATGTCCCTTTTTTAAACATTGGCATAGATTCAGGATGTTATGTTTCTTTGACTTTCTCTTGGGAAATTGGACGTGTAAGAAAGAAAAAGCACAGCTGAGATCTCATGAGGACGGCATAATTGCATTGGGGGTTTATGTTTGCAGCCTGGCAAAAACTGAAACAGCTTTGGTGGCTGTGGTTTATAAATAAAACAACAAAAACAAAGTAAAACAAAAACAAGTAAAAAGAGAAAACCTGAGTTTTTTTTTAGGTCCACTGATAAAAGTTCAGATGATGCCACTTCACAGAAACCTGTTACCATCATTATCTGCCAACAGTTGGTTGAAGCAAGCATCATACAAGTTAGAGACCCTTTAAGACCAGGATGGGACACTAATGAGTGGTGTGGTAGTACTCCAGACCAGTCTTGGTCTTACGACTGATCTTAAGACAACTTTTTGATGGTTTGTCTCAGACTCAACCACATTTGTACTCGTTTTGTCTCGATCTCAGACATTGATGACTCTGGATTTTCTTCCGAGACCACAGCTGTGGAAATATCACTAAATTTCCAGAATATTGTCCAGCCCCTAAAGGTCTTGGTCTTGACTATGTTGCACCCTCCCTCAAGTCTTGGTCTCGACTTGGTTCAGCCCCTAAAAGTCTAGGTCTTATATCAGTCTCAGTGCACTCTGGTATTGGTCTTGACTTGGTCCAACCCTTAAAAGTCTGGTCTTAACTCAGTCTCACACTCCCTCGGTCTTGATCTCAGTCTCACCGTCCCACGATCTTGGTCTTGAATTTGTTCAGTGCCTAAAATTTTTGGTCTTGACTTGGTCTTGCCCTCCCTTGATCTTGGTCTTGACTATGACCAGTCTCTAAAAGTCTTGCTCTTGACTTGGTCTCACCTTCCCTCAATTTTGTCCAGCCCCTAAAATTCTTGGTCTCAGTCTCAATGCCCTCTGGTCTTGGTCTTGACTTGGTCCAGCCCTTAAAAGTCTTGGTCTTGACTTGGTCTAAGCCTCCCTCAGTCTTGATCTTGACTTGGTCCAGCCCCTCAAAGTCTTGTTCTTGTCTTGGCCTCAACGCACTCTGGTCTTGGTCTTGACTTGGTCTCACCCTCCCTTGGTCTTGGTCTTGACTCGGTCTCACCCTCCCTTGGTCTTGGTCTTGACTTGGTCTCACCCTCCCTCAGACTTGGTCCAGCCCTAAAAGTCTTGGTCTTGATCTCTGTCTCGATACACTATGGTCTTGGTCTTGGCTTAGCCCAGCCCTTAAAGTATTGATCTTGACTTGATCTCACCCTCCCTCAGTCTTGATCTCAACTTGGTCCAGCCCTAAAAGTATTGGTCTTGTCTCTGTCTTAATACAGTCTGGTCTTGGCCTTGGCTTAGCCCAGCCTCTGAAAGTCTTGGTCTTGACTCTGTCTCACCCTCCCTCAGCCTTGGTCTCGACTTGGTCCAGCCCCTAAAAGTCTAGGTTTTTTCTCAGTCTCAATGCACTCTGGTCTTGGTCTTGACATGGTCCAGCCCCTCAAAGTCTCAGTCTTGTCTCGGTCTCAATGCACTCTGGTCTTGGTATTGACTTGGTCCAACCCTTAAAAGTCTTGGTCTTGACTCAGTCTCACACTCCCTCGGTCTTGATCTCGGTCTTGCCCTCCCTTGATCTTGGTCTTGACTTTGTCCAGCCCCTAAAAATATTGGTCTTGTCTCTGTCTCGATACACTCTGGTTTTGACTTGGTCTTGGGTTTGGTGGTCTTGACTACAACACTACTTACTGAGTGCTTAGCTGGACCTCAACATGGACTGAGATCATGGTGCAGTCACGAGAACATGATGCCAAAAACAAAGAGCGTAGCAGCATCCTGATTGCCTTCACATTAAAGAAGATTTTACAAATTTACTGCAATCCAACCACGCTAGATAAGGTTGTGAAGATGATCAGAGGGTCTGGAGTGTATTTTGATGATGACCGTTCTTCTGTGTCTTCAAAATCTCAGCAGTGATGGGATGATTAAAGAAATGACTGTAGACAAAAGGTATTCTTGAACAGTGAGGGTTATTCAGAATAACAGCCTAAACCAAATTAAGAGACTCATGGTGAATTATGTGAAGTACTCCCCTGAACTTCTGGGTTCACTGCTTTTTATAAAGAAAATCCACGTCCCACTGGGATGGGCTTAACAAAGCAGAATCGACACGCAATTCCTTCTATGGTAAAGGAGTTGGCTCCTGAGATGTATTTTGAGACACACAAACATGTTTACCACTAAAGCTGTTTTTAACAAGTGAGGTAAGGATTAGCACATTTTTCCCATCCTTATAAGGAATTGCTGAGACGTTAATTTAAGAACAACTCCTGACTGAAACACAATTCTGTAGGATGACTCCATACACCTCAGATCATTCAGGCTGGACAAACACTGCATCTTTATTTTTACTGCTCTGTCTGCTGCATCTTTCTGTCAATACAGTGTAGGGGTAAGGTACAGTGGTGCTGGAGTCAGGATAATGTACCTTTCATGTCTCAGCAAAGCACATTATTATGCATTGCTGATGTTCGTGCTGTGTATTTGACAGCGCTCCACGGGGAATGTAGGGTCTTAAAATGGATTTAAAAAGCTCAATGAGCTCCTCCAGCATGTAAACAATTTTCCTGTTTGCCGGGTTAGACATCATAAATACATGTTCACTATCCACTGAAGTCAATGGAAATCACTAAAGCAGTGTCGTCTAAACAAGCGTGAAATGTTCTTAAAAGATTTTTGCAAGAAGAGACACCAGATTCCTGCGTTATGTGTTGCGTTATCAACCGCTAGTGTGTTTGCAAAATATTTCAAGATCTATTGGACCGATTAATTAAAATCCCAAATTAATCACTTAACTTTTAATGTTAATCTGATTAAAGAAGGCCGCCACAGACAACTTTAGCAACACAAAAATGGCTGCAAAAAATGGTCAGTTTTTCAGATGTTCAGCTCAAAATTGGTTTCCTAGAAGCTTAAAAACATTTCAAACACTTCACTTAACGGACCACGCATACCTTCAAGAAATTCTAGTTTTGTTTTTTTCTATGACATCATTAGATCTGCAGAAATATGAATGACGGTAACTAGAACATAAATTCATCTATGACATTGAGAAATAACATTCAGAATCATGTTGTTGGGAGTGGCATAGGTTCGTAAACATATAATATATTTTTTCTTTTTGTGTCTTTTTACCAATAGGTTCAACAGACTGTGTTTGCTTTACCACCGTGGGAATAAACGATCCAGTTACTTCAGCCTTACACATCGTTGTGGGTGAGTGGAAGTCGGGAACAAGAGCTCCCAGCATTTGTTTTATCAGCATGACTCAATAAAAAATTGTTACATCAGCTGGTCTTGGGTTTATCTTTGTAAGGTCATTTTATTTCCTCTTCACTTGTGTCCGAACAGGTGATTCCCAGCCTTTGGACGTTTGTTCAGTTCACCAGAACGACGTTTTCCTCAGATACTCCGTCTCTTTGCTTGGCTATGGTTTTTATGGAGACTTACAAGCAGACAGTGAAAGAAAGAGATGGCTCGGTCCTGTCAGATACGATCTGTCAGGTAGGTTGGCAATCATTTTTTAAACCTGCTGAAACTACTTAATTTCAGCTTCTTCTGCAAATTCTCAGTGAAGATATCCACACTGATTTTTTTTTTTTTTCCAGAAAATGCAACCACTCTAGTCGCCTTTAGGGGGAAACAGATCTTGCATGGTCTTGTTTTATGACAATGTAACTTTAAGTTTCCTCCGGATGCAGGCTTCGGAGGATTAAATGTATAAATCTAACACAGCCTCTGGCCTGTACCAGTCAGTGCTTCTGCTTCCTCTCCACTGAGGCCCAGCAGGCTCACCCATCCATCCAGACCACACATAAATACACCAAGTGTTCCAAAAAATGCAAGACATGAAATCAGACTAAATAAAACTGAGACCAACCAAGCAGAGGGGGTAATTCAAAGTGTAAAAAATACAAAATATGAGTTGAACTAATCATAGCTTCAAATCAAACAAGCTCCTGTTTATTAAACCAATGTTCTATGATGAGTTTTCCTCATTTACTTGAGTTCTATTTACGAAGAACCCGAAATACCCTGCGGGGCAAACTAATACTATTCAGTTCTGTCTTATATCTAAATTTTAGTTCCAGCAGAATTCACTACGAAACACAAAACCTCTCCTTGCCCGTGTCTCTGCTCTCTGTGGAGCAGTGAGTCTTCTGTAGGTTTGAGAAATCAGCTAACAAATCACAGCAGATGGTCTTAAGGGGCTTTAAGACCAAAAACAATATGTGCTGAACGCAGCAGAGAGGCGCAGCATCTCACTGCAGATTTAACATAAAATAGGCTGTGTTGGTTTTCCCTCCCTTTCTTCAAGGGTCACTACTGTGAGCAAACCTTGAAAAAAAAAACAGATGTCCTTCCTGATCCAACCGTACAATGCTGTTAGAGTAAATGTTATCGATACCGCTCAGCTTCTAACTCAAACTGTAGCTCAATACCTGTAAAACTGACAGGCAGCCATCTTCAATGGGGTTGAGTGGTAAACACTGAGGTTGCTATGAAAATGCCATTGTTATTGTGCAAATTCAACAAGCTCGAAAAGCACATAGCTTAGATATTCATGAAAATTCTCATCTACAATCCTAAAGGAGAGTTTAACCCAAATCAGTTTAGAGCAAACACATCGAGTATGTACAACGGTGTAAATTTACCTGTTCAATCTGTGCAATTATAACGGCGTTTTCATAGCAAACCTCAACTTTTTCCCAATAAACTCGTGAGGTTTGTGACCATTTCTAACTACAAAATGGTCGAGAACATATCAGAGATTGTGATAGCTATTCCWTTTTTTATAAACTGTTTGTATTTATTTTTATCTTCCCAAGACAACGGATGAAATTTAGCTACGGTGCTAATTTTGGAGCATTTATATTCATAGAATATTGGATTTGTCCTTTTAAATGAATAAAGAAGATGAAAGTGCTAATCACCGTTTGCAAACACAGAGTCTAACTCAGTCAATTTTTTAAGATTTTGAACTAAAGTTTGATGTATTAGCATAGAGTCGTCCCCAACGCTCCAGGTGCTCAATAAAGATATTTATTTAAAACTTTGACTTATAATGCAGCGAACAATATGCTTCCCTTTGAGTTAATCTTACTTCTGTCATGTTTGAGAATAATTTGCATAAAATTAGCCACATAGAAAACACTAACAATTGCTTTTTTTTTGTTTGTTTTTTGGCACAGGAGTAAAAACCTTCCTGCGTCACAACATCTACAAAGGCAGCGTCTCTTTCCTCCCTGCAGAGAACAGCRTAGGACACCCGAGGGACAAACAGCCATGTCGATATGGGTATAAATAAAGTCACTTTTTAGCTGCTTTATACAAAGTTTTAACTTATTCAATGGCGTTCAATAGTAGCATCACACTTTCCAGAGCTTAAATGGAAGGCTAAATTATTGAGGCCATGAAAGCCCATTTACTCCCATTTACAAAGCTCCTGACTAAGTGTGCTGTTTGATATTCTGAGCACAGACATCATTTACATTTGTTATGGGATCTGAAAGCCATTATTCTATAATATAACATCCTATTTTACATAAAAAGTGATGTGAATCTGCTCCAAATGATTCTTTGTAGCTGCTGACAAAAGTGCTCAAATGTAAATATGGGAGTTAAAAAATGGGCTGAATATATTTCAGCTTAATGAAACATAAGAGTGTGTTACAGCCGCAGTGATGGTTTTAATGATTGTGAAACAAGGTTACGCTGGTGTTTCAGGTGCCGCGTCTGTCAGCACTCAAAGGACGAGCGCGACGAGACGTCAGGAGAGAAGGAAAAGCCTGTTGACGGTACGAGTTCGTTATTTTATATGTGCCTCGTTAATCACAGGGAAGAGCCCATTTCTCACTCCTCAACCTTGTTATCTGCTTCTTTCTTCATGTTGACACAACTAGTGTTAAAAATGAGCATTTTCACAAGGTTTAGTTTGAGATTACAGGAAATAAACACACAAAAAGAGAAGAAAAACCAACACTGGCTGACTTTCTGAGCACTTAATCACATAAAACTGGGAAGATTTGCATTTTTTTCACTATTTTTTTGGAGCTGGAGTTGGATGGAGTGTAAATAATGGTGTCATTATATCTGTCAAACATTTGTCATTTTTCACTCCATGTTTTTTTATATATTTTTTCTTCTTCCTGCAGTGTGGCAAAGCTTCTTAATGAGGTATTGATGAGAGAATATGATCTGGTTTTAGTGATATTACACAGCTCCGGCTGTGTGCCCTGCTGGAGCCTCTTTGTGTCGCCTGCAGCTGAAAGGCAAAMAGTAGCTGATAACGATTCTGTCTGTGTGTGTGTGTGTGTTAGCAAAATATCTAATGGACCACTTGACAAGCTAACGACGCCGTCAAAAAAAGTACACATATTCACACTGCAGACAAAAGTGACAAATCCGATATTTTCTGATATTTTTACGACAGTCTAAACCAGACAAATCTGGTGTTTTTTTTAAGCAAATGCCAACACTAACACTTCATCAGTGGGGTTAAAATATGTACYAGGGGTGTAACAATACATCAATCCACATCCAKATATTGATTAAATGATTAATGATTAATGAATTAATGAATGATTAATTCACCGAGGGCCCCACAAGGCTGTAATTAACTTTGACTAAACAAATACCGTTCCTAGTCTCACTGCTAAGTCTGAGCACTGCTAACAATAACTGGGCTCTATGTGGTATTTCCTGCATAGAAACAGTGTTTTTACATGTCCTGTAAACACTGAAATGTACTACGTGTACAACTGACTAAATGTGAAAAAATAATACAGAAATACTATTAAAAGTAAAAGTAATAGAGTTTTACTCACTGTTGAGTAGCTGCCACTTTGAGTTCTGAACTCTCCCACTTTCTGAAAAGGAATTCCCACTGGAGGGGTGTTACAGTTGAAATTTACAATKTGTTTGTAAGTGGGAAATTCTCAATTCCCAGTACAATTGGGCAAAAGTAGTCGGTGAAAATGCACATAATGCACGGCAAATTTCACCAGCTGTCAGCTACTTTTGAACTCTGTGCAGCCCCACCTAGTGGTGGGATGTCGTCATTTCACAGGTAAAATAATCAACATGCATTTTGGGAAATGTATTTCAGTTTATGGTAAATTATGGCTTTAAAGCAGCGTATTGTGGAGACATTAATACAGGGCTTTTGAACTAAATTGGTCAGGGGGCCACAGTAACTTGACTTTGAATTTATTTCACAAAGAGACAATGCACGTTAATCAACACAACACACTGTGCTCTGTCTTCTTCTGGTGTCTATCTTGTGTCCTTTATGCCCATCTTGTTCCTCAGTCTTTTCTGGTTCTTTCTAGTTCATTCCTCTCACACCTGTCTGTGTCTGTAATCACTCAGCCCTGTCACTATTTAACTGGTTCTTCTCTTCCTTTTACTCATCTGTTCATTGTTTGGTCCTACCCAACTCCCCACCTGTGAGTTATTTTGCCACCACGTTGGCTTTTGATTTAATAAATATTTTTATTACTTTGAGCCTGCCTGCATATTGGGTCCTTACCCAGCCTGTCAGCAAGCTAATTTCATGTGTAGTCCCCTAGCAGGTTGAGGGGGGAAAATTTTCAAAATTACAATTAACATGCATAAAATATCATTTATGACAGATTTCTATAACTAAAAAGTAGGGGTGCAACAATACATGTACCCGTATTGAACCGTACCGAACCGTACCGAACCATACAGATTTAAAAAATTTGCTTTATCAACATGTCTTCTGAAGATGCTCTGTGTTGAAGGATCAGTGGATCTGTGTTCGACTACTCCACCTAGGCTGCATTTTTGAGCGCAGATCCACTGAGAAACTTGCTGTTTCAGCAACATTTAATTAAAAAACTGTACTTTTGAGGTTAAACAAATGTTCATAATTAATGTAAATAAATTACAAGTTAAAAGGGGCATGGACATTTCTCTTTTGTTTCGAAAAAATATCGAACCGTGAGACTAAAGTTTCGAACCGAACCGTGAATTTCCTGTATCGTTGCACCCCTACTAAAAAGTAAGTATAATTTACAATAAAAATTCATAATAACATTTAAAAGCAAGTCACATCCAAACAAGAGAGAGAGAGGGGAAAAACAGTAATTTAAAAGTTAAAGACATGAGTACAGTTGATTATAGTAGCAGGGCACACAGTCAGTTGTGTTATGGGACCTGCAGAAGGAATGAAAACTCTGGAATCCTGGTTAATAAGTTGATCCTTTCCTGCTTTATAAAAGGTCACTTGTTCCCCAACAGGACCAGAATCTCTCTGCACACTCAGCTTAGATTTGAACCCCCACCCACCTCTCTCTCTTTCTTTCTTTCTGACCAAACACACTTCATTATCTGCGGCTCTCAGGACAACACAAACCTCTGGTGGGAAATAAAGCACTGACTCCTACATGAGCTGGTGTTTTACGTGTGCAGCCGATCCTCTCTGTGTTTTCTTTCTTTAATTAGTGGTAAATTTAAGATTTTCCATCTTATCCTATCTGCAGTTTCCTATAGAGTGTGTTTTATTTGTCTGGATAAATATGACTGTGAGCACAACCTGTGTGTGTGTGTGTGTGTGTGTGTGTGTGTGTGTGTGTGTGTGTG
>NW_013952606.1:335850-338101 GCF_001266775.1 Austrofundulus limnaeus
CCCTCTGAGGGGCTCGTAAAACCAGCCAGAAGCTAATCTGATAGCATGTGATCACTTTTCAGCTGCTTATGCTCTGCTTCACCTTAGGCTAAAAGTAAGTCTGTGAGGAACAGGGCAGTGGTTTGTCACCTGTCCACCACCAGAGCTTTTATCCACACTAAAGAAATCAGGGTGAATGCTGCGGGCTGGAAGAATTTGCTGAAATGAGCTGAAAAAGCTGAAAGGGAGATTTTAAAGTCGAAACAAGCAGAACAAAGACAAAAAAATGAGCAAAACAGAAGCTGAAATGAACATAGTCGTATAAAAAGAGCAAAATAAGCTGAACGCTAAAGGCAGCAGCACAAGCTAAAACCTGCTGAACACAAGCTAAACAGCAAAACAGTAGTTAAAAGCAACAAAACAGTAGCTAAAAACAGCAAAACAGTAGTTAAAAGCAACAAAACAGTAGTTAAAAACAGCAAAACAGTAGTTAAAAGCAACAAAACAGTAGCTAAAAACAGCAAAACTTTAGCTAAAAACATCAAAGCAGTAGTTAAAAGCAACAAAACAGTAGCTAAAAACAGCAAAACAGTAGTTAAAATCAGCAAAGCAGTAGCTAAAAACAGCAAAACAGTAGCTAAAATCAGCAAAGCAGTAGCTAAAAACAGTAAAACAGTAGCTAAACGCGACAAAACAGTAGCTAAAAACAGGAAAACAGTAGCTAAAAGCAAATAAAACTGAATCAGATTTAATCAAATTTTAAGTTAAAAAACTTTGAAAAATGTTTCAAACTTACTTTGTTATTTGCTTTGACTTACATTTCTGATATATTTAAAAACATTTTAAAAGGATTGAAACATTTTTACTGATTGAAGTTTGTACAGATTTAAGTTGACGTCATTTTTTCTTAAGTTTATTTCTGATTCAACTACTTGTTTTAACTGTTTGGATGTTTTTATGAGCTTTTAGCAAAGATTCAGAGGCTTCTGAGAATACAAAATGTGTTTATGCTCTAAAGACATGTCTTAAGTTAACAGAAGTTTAAAAAAATAGAAAACAGGAAATGCAGTTTGGACTGATTTGTGTGTTTTCTAAAGGTCAGCCGGCAGCAGCGGCCATCTTGATTCAGGCTTAATAATTAGTTTCTCAATGAGATATTTTGCTAACAGACAAATGCACTCTATCACCAAAACACAGAGTAAAATTCTTCAATAAAATCAATCTTTTTTAAGTGTTTGCTTCAGAAGTGTGCAATGAAGTCTTTTTCATTCATTTATTTTTTGGGTCAAACCACTTGCTCAGCACAACTTGATTTGTGCTGCACTCTTTCTATTTTTCCTCTGCATCAACAAATATTTCTTGCCTGACGTGAACTCAAACAAAAAAAAAAAAACGTTTGGTTTGTCTCCATCTGTGATTCAGTTTAAGGTTTTAAAAGGATTTAAGTTGACAGCAGCTGAGATTCGACAGCCAGGAGCTGACACAGATTCTGTTGTGTTAACCGTTTGTCGTGTAGCGCAGTGATGTTAGAATGACGGGTTTGGGTTTTTATTTATATTTTTTCTTGATGTGTTTCAGGATGGAAGACGGTTCACGGTGAATTTGTCGCCGTCAATTCGGCCAGCATGAGCTGCGCGTGTCCCCGGTGTCCCAAAGGCCTGTCGCCCTTTGCCCACCTGGCTGACGGCACCACAGACCTGATCCTGGTCAGGAAGTGCTCCCGCCTGGACTTCTTCAAACACCTGCTGCGACACACCAACAAGCAGGACCAGGTACAGACGAGTGTTTGCACATTCATCTAAATTCAGGTGACTTTGAAGCCTTTTTATTCAGTGAACCAGAGGTGTCAAAAGTATTCACAATCATTACTTAAGTRRAAGTACAGATACTAGGGTTTAAAAATACTGTTTTGGAAGTAGAAGTGTCAACTCAAGATTTTTACTCAAAAGTATAAAAGTACTGGTTTTAAAACTACTTAAAGTATAAAAGTAAAAGTAAAGGACACTAAAGCTCAGGCTGTGCCACAGGGTTCTATAGCGCAGTGGTTCCCAAAGTTGGGGTCGGGACCCACAGTGGGGTCCTGAAGCATCAAGGTGGGGTCCTGAAAATATATTTTTGGTGAATTACACAAAAAATGACAACTAAGAACTTTTTTCCTTTGTTTTTACAAAATAATAAGATCTGTGTATTTAAAATGGACAAAATAGTTCTTGTTTATTTGACATGAAAACATGTTTATCAACCAACAACAGCTGGGGGCTCAGGGCTCTGC
>NW_013952606.1:339952-341378 GCF_001266775.1 Austrofundulus limnaeus
CCATCAATGCATCCATCCATGCGTCAATGCATCCATCCATCCATTCATTCATCCATCTATCTATCCATCCATCCATCCATCCATCCATCCATCCATCCATCAATGCATCCATCCATCTATTTATCCATCCATCCTTCCATCCATCCATCAAAGCATCCATCTATCCATCAATTCATCCATCTATCCATCCATCTGTTCATCAATTCATCCATCCATCCATCATCCATCCATCAATGCATCCRTCTATCCATCCATCCATTCATCAGTGCATTCATCAATGCATCCRTCCATCCATTCATCCATCCATCCATACAACTCCTCAGTAAGAAAGCAGTCTCCAAAGTCTCCAAAAACACCAGAAAAAAGTTGCTAGATCTGTTGCTAGTCGCCTCTTCCAAGGCGTTCTCAGGTCAGCTGAGACAGACATGGTCTGTCCAGCATGGGTCTTCTTTGTTGTTGAAAACTGGTAGTCCCCAACTGAATTCAGATTTTTGGAGACTGCAACAGAAAAGTCACCTATTTTTGTGCAGTTTTTGCAGTTAGGGCMCAGAGATGTACCGACCTAAACGTGGATAACAGGGTTCATCTTGTTGATTCTTTGATGGACTCTCAGGTGACCTGTGAGCTCAGTATTTGCTTAGAAAGTTCTTCCCCCCTCGGGTCGGTTAGCTCCAGGTGGCAGATCAGTTCTMCTTCWGCTCTTTATTCTCTTACTGGTTTGTTAGAGTTTTCYGAGCTTGACCCCGTTTGTATTGAAGTTATGTTTCAAAGACGGAACTGAATGAACTTTAAAGTTTTGTCAGATCCTTTCTGCTTTCAGAAACATACATGGAGAGGATTAGCATATAGATTGAACGTGTCTTATCCACACATTCATGTATGTGTGTGTGTGTCGACACGGCTGCGGTCTTGACTCACATCTTTAGCTGTCGGATCCTAGCAGGARAGAAATGATGCAAAACGTAATATTTTTGTTGTTTTTAAYGACTTAATGACTGCAGTTATTTGTTAGCTAAAGTCTGCTGTTGCTAAATAACTTGTGTGGTAGAAACCGGGCGAGTCGATATCAGGAGAGGAGTCACTAAGCGTATTCATGGCCTTGTCAGAAAGCTTTTTAAGCAAACCGTCCGGCATGAATGCAAAGCGACCGCAGTCATAAAGTAGACCYGATGTGAAATAAATGACTGTCACTCCGCTTTGAGGGCGAGAAAAGAAGAAGAGTAAAAGGAAGAAGAAAAGGGTAGAGGAGGGGAGAAAAAAGTGGCTCCCCGTGAAGCAGGCGGCAGACAGAGACCATGTGACGCTSGCAGAGATGAGAGGTTTCTGACAAAATTTCTTTTCTCGTCTCTTTTCTTTACTCAGTTTACAGTTTCGTGGAGCTCTGTGTTATTTGACCCCCTTTTCTCCTTTCGTTGTCTATTTTGCA
>NW_013952606.1:342467-343573 GCF_001266775.1 Austrofundulus limnaeus
ATTCCAAATTTGTAATAACAAAAGAAATACTTGATTAATGTCATTATTCTGCACAAAATTTAAGATGTTTGGAGCATATTTTTAGGTAACGCGATAATATTGCGTGGCCAGCATTTGTTATAATGGAGTTAATTTCCACTATTTGATGTTGTGAGTCAAATATGTCATGAACCAGTGGATAAATCTTTATTAAACTCTCAGAAAGTAATCATTTTACATCAAGAACTGAAAAACCTATGGAGTCAACCAAATTCAAAATGGCCACCACAGCTAATCAACCTTAGCAAACACAAAAATGTTTTAATTCAGTCATTTTTACAGATACTGAGCTAAAATTTGGTGTGATGGTAGCTGATAGTAATCCCCAATATACATTGAAAACTAACAGATTTGTTCCAAACGTTAGCTTGCAAAGCAGCCATGGATCGCCAATTTTTAACTTTCTAACCTAACGAGTGTTGCATTTAATGCAATGTGAAGAGCTATGCAGTTGTTCAGTCATTTTTAAGACTTCACCTAATAAAGTAATATGAAAGTCATTCACAAACGCTTCCATCGATCCCTCTTCCTCCTTCCTTTAGTTCGACCACTCGTTTGTGGAGGTCCACCGGGTGAGAAAKTTCCGTTTCCAGCCTCGACACCGCGAGCTCTCGCCACCCGAGGACCACAGCGAGCGCCCAAAGACAACGGCCTTCAGCAGCTGGAGCTGTGACGGAGAAATCCTGCATCAGGCTGCCATTCAAGTCAGGTGGGMCTGAACATAGTGGTTATTCTACCACAAAGATGACAATATTTACCATAAACTAATCAAAATAAAGCTTAAAATCGTTTAAAACCTGGAAAGCAAACAATAGGAATGGACGATAATGTTTGTCCAGATGTTACCAAAATACGTCATGAACAGCTGGACAAGTTAYAATAAACCTCTCCGAAAATAAATCATTGAATTTAAATCTATGGTTTGAAAGATGGCCGCTACAGCAAAGTCACCTTAGAAAAACACAAAAATGGCAATAATTACATCAGTATTAAAGATATTGAGACAAAATTTGGTGTGGAAGTAGCTGAGAGTCACATATACAGTATACACATTCCAAGGAATGCAG
>NW_013952606.1:343731-346130 GCF_001266775.1 Austrofundulus limnaeus
GTATATATATTTATATATATATATTTCATTTTATGAGTCAGTGTATTAAAAAAAAGAAAAAGAAAGAAAGAACTGCAGTCATAAAGCCAGGCCAAATCACTCTCAGTACAGATAAGGACCAGCAAATGGCTTTGTATTAAAGCTCTTAATTTTGCAGAAGCAGTAAAAATGGGTGCTTTTACAGCTCTTGCATCAGCACAGTCAGATATTTACAGCGAATACTTTCTTTTTTGGGGGGGGATTAAGCTATAAACTTTAGCTGAAATTGCCCCCAAAGTTTCACATTTCAAAGCCTTAAGCAGAGACAGATTATATTCTGTCTGCTCAACAGCTCTGAATTCACAGTTCAATGGAGTTAAACTCACAGCTACAAATTTTTAGCCGCTACTTTTATCTTGAGTGAAACATCTGAAGAGCTGCTGAGAGGATTGGGGTGAGATTTGGAGCAGACATTTGTTATCCCAAACTTATGTCTTTGCTTTCTATGGTTTGGAAACATTGACGAGTTTCTGATATGCTGTGAAAGTCTGTTCAGATATTTATGTTCCTTAAAAGGTTAAATCCAATCTGTTTTGTCACATGTTCACATACTAACATTAGTGATAAACTGGCGGCTACTGGGCCATTTACGATCCTCTGAACATGTTTTTTCCGGTCTACGAAACATCAAATTATGTTTCATTTGAAACAATAATCCCTTGTAGCCAAAAAGAAGAAATGCAGCGTGAATGCTTCATTCTGAATGATTTTGCAGAAAAAGGATGTGCAAAATACTTGCAATTTGTTGTAAAATAGCCAAAAAGCAGAAAAGTAGCTAAAAAATTAGTCAAATCTAACACAAAGAAGCAGAAAGAGCACATATTTGCTGAATTAAGCAGTTGAAAGAAGTAGCTAAAACTATCACAAAACTGTGAATTTAGCTGGAAAAAGGCTAACATTAGCTGAAAATAACTAAAAAGTAGGGGTGTAAGAAAATATCGATACACTGAAATATCGCGATATTTCATTTCCCGATACTGTATCGATATTCTAAAGCCCTGTATCGTTTTTATTAAGGTTTAAAATGTCAACCTTCCTGTCAACCATTCATTTTTATGTTGTAGTTCAGCCTCTGACCACTACGTGGCAGCAGTGAGCCAGACATTTGGCTCCTCTACCTCTTGAGCACCAGAGAGTAAGGGTAGGATTAGCATTGTAAGTAAACATTAGCTTTTCTTTTTTTTTTCAGTAAGAGGTTTTTATTTAATAGAATTTTTGGACAAAAAAAATCGCAATATATCACAATATATCGCCTTGTTTACAGTATCGAAATATATCAGGATATATCGGGATATATCGTATCGTGACCCCTCTGTTATGATATGTATCGTATCGCCAAATTCTTGCCAATACACAGCCCTACTAAAAAGGTAGCTTAAATAGCTGAAAATGGAAAGAGAAAGATAGCTGAAAAAGCAGGAAATAGATAGTACTAGAGGATTTGTATTTCCTGCAAAAATGCAGTGTGAAGGCCTAATGCTGAAAGATTTGTGCTGAATAACTAAAATAGCTTAAATCTAAACATTGCTGAAACAAGCTGAAGTTAGCACAAAGAAACATCAAATAGCACGTTTGCTGAATTAAACAGTAAGAAGCTGAAATTATCATCAAAAGGTGAATTTAGAAAAAAGAAAAAAGCTCATATTAGTTAAAGAGAAGCTGAAATCACTTAGCAGGAAACAAATGAAAGAACATTAAAGAAAATAGAAGGAAGCTGAAAGATGAAAAAATATATACAAATTAGTAGAAGAATTGCAGAAAAGATCAGAATGATAGTTGCAAGCAGAAAAAGCTAAAATCAGCGAAATGAAGCCGAAGGAAGCTGAAATTAATACAAAGGAGCTTTTAAAAAGCAGAACTAAAACAAAGGGTAAAACGTGCATAAAACACTTGTGAAAATTTAAAAAAGGTTTGGAAAAAAATGTGACCAAAAATGCTAAATATCTTAAAAAGTATCAATTGCTGAAATACCACAAGTCATAGCTAGAATGTCCTGAATGAGATGTACTTTATATAAAAATTACATTTTAATATAGAAATTGGTGAAATAGCTCAGAAATTACCAAACAAAATACTGCTATGTGCTGAAAAACGTACGGAAGAAAAAATGATCTCAATAGTGTGCATGCTTTATAAGCACAATTAGCAAAAAAAGAAGCTGARGGAAGCTAAAATTAGCACATGTATTTAAAACAAGAGCAGAACTAGTAAAATAATGTGTAAAATGCAGGAAAGGTTTAACTATTTTTGAAGGGATCCCCGATTAGTTGTAACATTAGACTTTGATAAACATATATTTTAACTGTAAAATACAGTCTGTAAAAATACTGTAGGCTGTTTAGTTTTGTAAATTTTTAAAA
>NW_013952606.1:346804-352925 GCF_001266775.1 Austrofundulus limnaeus
GGTGGATATAGCTCGCTCGCACCGAGGACCTATCCACGTCATCGTTTACCCAGAATGCTTTGTGTGTAAATAAAATGGCTCCGTCCGTGTAATATATTTTTTAACTTTTAATTTAAAAATTATAAAAAATAAACATCCTACAGTATTTTTACAGTCTTTATTTTACATTTAAAATATATGTTTATCAAATAAAATCTAATGTTACGACTAATCGGGGATCCCTTTTGAAGAATGTTGAAGATGGCTCCATTATTTTCAATGAGAACAAAAATGGCCAAAAAAGCTGGATATCTCAAAAAGTATTGCTGAAATACCAAAAGTCATAGCTGAAACATCCTGACGGAGATGAACACTTTGACGCATGAATTGTTAAAATAGCACAAAGATTGTGGAACGGGATACTTTTCATCKTTATAATTGTTCTTTAGGAAATGAAAACTGTTGCTCAGAACATATTATCCTTATGAACAGTTAAACATTAGCAGAGTGGGACTGAATCAGTCTGTTTGGTCAGACAGAACGTGATGAGCTCTTCATGTGTCCACTCTCCTCTCTAACTGGATGGAATTAGGCCGCATTATTCTGGTTCTGTCCACACTTCCAACCCACCAGGATCTCCACACAGCTGGAGCAGCACACCCGYTTGATGCATCATTTATTTCATGCTCCATTGTACCTTGCCAATGAAGCATGKCGTCGTAATGTTGCTAATTTAACGGCGCCTCCCCACGGTAAAAGGCTACTCCCCTTTAATTAAAGCAGAGGTCCGTCCGTTTATTGCCTCTTCCTCGCCGCTAATCGTTCTCCGAGCGAGCCAGGCGGAGTGCGCTTCGGATAATTAATGGCAATAGCTCAGGCGAAACAGAAAAGTAAAATCGGCCGGGGGGGTTGGGCGGACGGCGAGACGAGAGAACTTCACCTTTGGTTAAAAAGTGAAACTTSAATCACGGCAATGATCAACCAGACGTTTGAGTCAAGTCTTTAAGCACACAGATCCTAAACATAAGWGTTTCTACAGCAGGTAAAGAACATTTTATTTTAAATTTTTTTTACATCCGAAAAGCATTCTGGGTAAAGAAAACAAACCTGGAAGAAGAAATGTTCAGACATAGAGCCATTGTATCTGATCATTAGGATTGCCCTGCCCAGTTCAATAGAATGGGAGGCAACCTATWACTATCCACCTCTGAACTGGACTCTGTTTTTATTTATTATTCATCCTAAAACTTCGGACATTAATTAATGAGRCATAATGAGCTAAAAATTAGTACACTAATTCAATTCAATTCAAAAATACTTTATTGATCCCAGAGAGAAATTTGGTAAGTAGTAGCTAAAGGTCACCTCTATCACAAATAGTAGCCGAAATCAAAAAACCAAGATGGCCACCATAGCTAAGTTCAAATTACTCCAATTCAGCCAATTTTCAATATATTGAGCTGATAATTGATACACAAGTAGCCGACAGTGACCTCTACCAAAAATAGAAGACCGAAATAAAAATCCAAGATGGCCGCCATAGCTATTTTCAAACAGCTTTCGCTCAGCCTCTGTTTTTGAGTTGAAACTTGGTTTACTGGTAGCTGAGAGTAACCTCTGTCACATACTGGAGCGGAAACTTCAAAAACAAGACAGCAGCCGAAGGAACTTCGGCTACTTTTTCTCAATGCAAATGAATGGAGATATTTTCATCATGTCTGCACCCACACAAGTTATACATCAAAACGACCGGCTCGGCCAGGGGAAGTGTGTTCTTACTCAACTGTACATTCATTGTTACCATGGCGAGWCAGTAGGCCRACAAAGACACCCTAYAATGCYATTGGAAATGAATGGGGAAGACCYCAAASGCTTCTAAACCTGAACACTTTTTAATGTRTCTCATGAACCACTGATTTTAACTTTATAAAACTCTAACACAGTCATCATAGAACAGTCCTCTGTTACTGTCYAACACATTTGTCCAACTCAGATACAAAATGACTGTCCAAGCAACCCTGGATTACCATAWAAGTGTTGGACATGAGCACCTTTCTGAATGTATWTAAAGTGTGAAASAAAGTGTGAAAGATTTTTAGAAAAAATTATCCACTTTATTAGAGTATTCAAGTCTTACAAATGACAAAAATAAAGTAGAAAAATGTCTGTTAGCAAAATATTTCATGTACCAAAGCAAAAATTTTGCCAAAATACACACAAAATGACATAAATCAGCAATTTATTGACCTTTAAGGATAAAATTTGCTAAAGTAGTTGCTTAAACCTCAAACACATGTTAAATACATCTTCAGGACGGCCTCTAGTACTAATTTTAAACAGCAAACAAAAACAAAAACATAGGACGAGTTTTGCACAGCTGGCAATCCTTTCATAGTTTCTCCAGGAACTATTCTAGTTTATTTTAATTCTTCTTATATTTAGCTCTTTAAAAGTCTTTAAAATTCAAACRCCACAAACACTGTCACAATAAAAGGTGGTGTCTCACAGGGCTGAGACTCCCGGGACAAGTTGGAGACAAAACTGAGAGAAAAGACTTTAATTTCACTTGAAATCACAGGAGACGTTTACATAAACTTCTGCKAATTCTGGACTAAAAATTAGTTGGAAATTTATGCATATCTGCAAAATCTACAGCTCTAGAGCCCTAAAATGGATCAAAGCAAATTCTAAAGGATCTATAACGAGTTCAAAACCCTTGGAAGGACTTTGACTATTTTGAGACAACAATTATTAGTTTTATTTGCGGGTTTTGTGAAAAAAATCCCCTTTAAGCTCTGAGCACTGTGGCGCCACCCCGCTGCTTTTACATCTGCCTCGTGGACAGTCAACTCTCACTGAGAAGATCTTTGTCATTAAGCTGATGGTTTGTTATTCAGACTAAATGACACAGTGTGTGCATGTGTGTGTGTGTGTGTACTCTCCGCAGCGTCCAGCACCAGCTGATCCGCTTGTTTGCTCGTGGTATTGAGGAGCAATGAGGAGCAGCGAGGAACCAAGCAAGAAGACTTGAAAAGATGGAAAAGAGCAATTTTTCTATAAAAGAAAAGATAAACATTTGAATCCTAAAACTTGCCTCATAGGGCTTAAAGTAGCAGTGATATCCTTCAGGCTGTTAGTGAGACTTTGGCTCTATTTAAACCTAAAATACTTTCTTTTCTGTTCACCTTTTGGGAAATAAAGCAGAGCATCTCAAAGAGAGCTGGACTCTCCCTGCCACAACTGCAGCAGGTTTCCATACGGCTATGAAGGACATAAATGACACCTTTTTTTTTTTTTTTTGTAGAGACGATAAAGGAGAAAGCAGCTTTGTGGGAGGGATAAAGAAAAATGCTTTTAAAAAGATAAACTTTGAAAACACACAAAGCTGATCTTTCCTTTTTAGGAAGAAAAGAAAAGGGTTTGACATGTGACCCAGGTGAAAGCAGATATGAGCCACAGGCGCTAATAAAAAGAAGTGAATAGCTGCTAATACACTAACAGGACCCTGGTGGCTGCTGGCTGATAAGGCGAAGCGGCTGCTAAGTGATTTGGTGAGACTCTGCACCGCTGCGCTGCACCTGTGGCTCCCCCCACCTGAAACTGACAGGATGTCGTGTTGTTAGAGACGATCGGCAGYCCTCACCTGAAGTTAGCCTCCTTTAGTTCTTTGTAAGGTCGAAGGTCAAGCTGGGCTTGATGTCACTGAAGCTGGAGTCATGGAAAAAAGAAACTGTTCTGAAATGTTTGTGAATTAAAATGAAAGTACGCTAAAATGCATGAAGTTTCYTCGTACTTATTTGTGTGTGAGATTATTAACTTTACAGGTGTCGAGAAGCTTTAACGTTAAGTTTCCTTCATTTACAGCTACAGCTGGATTCAAGATGGCTGCCACAGCTAACTGACTTTAAAAATACACAAAAATAACTGGTTGGTTGGTTGGTTGGTTGGTTGGTTGGTTGGTTGGTTGGTTGGTTGGTTGGTTGATTGATTGATTGATTGATTGATTTAGGTTTTTTTCCCCATTTTTTTCCAACAGTAACAAATATTTTACATTTTTTTGGCTGTATTATACAACATGCCTATATTTCTCAATTTTCCAAGAGCATGTACATCAGGGCTATTCAACCAAACCGTTCCGGGGGCCACAGTTACTGCAGGCCAACAGCTGAGGGGCCGAACAGCCAGCAAATACAGTCATTGTGTAAATAAAGTAAAGTATTACAAAGATCTCTTACTTTTGATTTAGTTAATTTTGCTGCATTTAATCATGAATACAACATACAGAACATTATGTAATAAATAATAATAAAACAATATCAAAAACAAAAATGACACATTATGCCTCCTATTTAACACAAATAGTTTTTGACATCCCAACAAACCAATTTTATTTTCACTTTTCATAGTTTTATCTTCAACTACTTGTAGTTTTAACCGTCTTGGACATTCATAGAAATGGTTTTTTACCAGTTTCTAGCCAAGGTTCTGACATTTCTGTAGATACCAAACGTGAAGAACTTAGAGTAATTAAAGTAGAAAACCGGAGGTTTGGGCTTAAGAGATGAATGAACTAAATGGCGGGCTAAACTGGTCATTCGCAGGTCGCCAGTTGAAGAGCCCTGATGTATAGTATTTACCTGGTGCAGTATAATTTGGCTAGGAAATATGACATGAATCAACAAATACAGCCATAATGTAACAAAARCAGACTAAAACCCTGCATGTAATCCAACCTGGAAAGACTGGCACAGGAAAATAGCAGTTACCGCAAGAGAATTGCAGCTGTGTTCTTAACTAGTTCATTTCTATTTTGTTAGAGCAAATGTGGTTATTTTAATGGGCGGTGGGGTGTTATATTGACTGTTTCAAATTATTGTGGGGGTCATAACTCCAGCCCCCCTGCATACCCATGGGAATAATAGATTAGACTGACAGGAGCAGTTATCACAAAAAATATTTCTTTGTTGTAACAATTCTTTGTCTTACACCATTGGAAAGTCTGTTAATTTCTCTTTAAAATTATGCCACATTTGTAAGGAACATTTGTTAGTACATGTTATAAGATTAATTGCTAAGAAGCATTGTTACAACAAATAAATAATCTACCAAACACTAATTTATTTACTTTTATGCTAAGTGCTACATTTTTAAATAAAATTTCTTCTTCATATCCTTTGTGTTTTTCTTAACAGCTGCATCTTTAACGCTCTTCTGTCCCTCCTCTGGACATGTCTAACCGTCATAATCTACTCCATCCTCCCAAGGAGAACCTCAAACTGTACAACACAGCTGGTCTCATCACTGATATTTGATTTTTTTTTTCCTTTTACGTTTGCAAATCAAAGAATCCAGCTTTCATTTCTGACCTASTTGTTCCAACATTCTTGCACTCCTCATAAAAGTACTCTGGTTTTAGGTTTTCAGGGGTCATAGGTTTCCAAGTATCTGTTTTCTAACCAAGACAAAATAAATGAAAAATATTATAGTTTGAATCTTCTCAAATGAAGTGAAATAATCTGCCAGTCTTTGTAAAACTAAAATTCCAGGCTAACAAAATTAATCTAATCTGTTCCTCATCAAAGTCTTAAAACAAGATCAAGAATAGTTTTTGGCTGAAATAAGATTGTAAGGTTTGGTTAGATGGACAATTTTTTGCAGTGTTTAAAAGTTAAAAGTCATAAATCTGGCTAAGTTACAAAAAAAAAGCTCTTCGGGAATGGACTTCTTCTTTTACTTCCTATAATAGAGTTTTGTTAGAAATACATGATCCAGCTTGGTCCTCTATACCTCCCAGGCTTTGATTTGTTTTTCAGGTTTTCTATTATAAAAAAAATATCCACAACGGGGGAGACGTACCGTGTGCTGCACTGTTTCTGAAGTCAGAACTCATTTTACTTCACATCCAACTTATTCCAGTTAAAAGTCAGAAAACAAACGAGTTTTCTTGTAGGTAACTTTACAAGCTGATACAACAAAAAGTTTGATATGTTACTGGGATGTCAGGCTGGAGACCAAGTCTTGACTTCTTTGACTCAGGAGGCGTCCAGCTGTGCAAAAGGAAAAAAAAATTGTATAGGTCCTCTGGACGGGTTCTTCTTTAATGAAACGTTTCGTCTCTCTTCCAAGAGACTTCTTCAGTCTG
>NW_013952606.1:355210-357060 GCF_001266775.1 Austrofundulus limnaeus
TCATCTACAGGCCAGCGGTCACTCTTTCAGGGATGAAGATGTTCTCATCCTTGATATAGAGGAACGTTGGTTTGAGAGAGGAGTAAAAGAAGCCATCTTTGTGAAGAAAACATCCACCATTAAACAGAGGTGGAGGCCTTCGTGTCCAGTTGTCCTCCTCAATGCTGTCATTGCAAGTATGACTCAGCCCCCTGTGAGCAAAAGGTGTGAATCAGGGCCCCAATGATACCAACACAAAGAGGGAAAAAAGACAAAAAAAAAAGGGGGACGTTGAACCCCCGCTTGCATTCACTACATACATATGACACAACACCTAAGAACCACAGCATCCAAACCAATAAGTCAGGTGATGGGGCACATGACCCTCTATGAACAATAGAGGTAATCAAGCCTATTGTTAGGCGATGGCCCTGTTTTACATGTGACTAACCTGTTTGTCCATGTGGAGGCAGTGCTTATAAGGCTGAGTTCACCTGAAACTCATCAGACTGAAGAAGTCTCTTGGAGGGGAGACGAAACGTTTCACTAAAGAAGAACCCATMCAGAGGACCTACTGATTTTTTTCTTTTTGAATGTTAGTGCTAATTCTACAAAGGGCTACAACACACACCGCTAAAAATATAAACATTACAGTAGAACAATCTAATGAAATCCAGGATCCTTACCCACTTGTTTAAAGGGTTTTTAATTTAGAGCCCAGACAAGAAATAGTCACATAAGCCCCTTTTGTTTTCTCTTAATCCAAAAAAAAAAAACCTACTTAAAAACCTGTCTGCCACTTCTGCTAAAGTAGAACCTGCTCTTTTAAACACACATCAAGAGATGTGTAACACAACTGTAAGACTGACAGCCGACAAAGTGTTACTTTACTAAAGGACAAGAGGGATTTTCCAGCCAGTCTTCYGCAGCAGCAGCCAAATTGTTTTCCCTCCTTCGGCCTCTCCCTTCTCTCATTTTCTTGCTTTACCACTGATTTATTTTCCATCTGCTTGTCAGCGGCCGGCTGCAAAACCTCTATCTCATTCCCACATCCCACCTGAGACACAAGGTGAATCAAAAAAACACCTCCCTCTGCCACAAACGTTCATTCTCAATTCAGTGTATTTACCACAAAAAGGCTCTCTAATAGGAGACGACAGCATCCCCTGGACACTCATTCACACTCTGTCCCACTCTCACCTTCACACACTAGCATCAACATGTCTATTTCCTCTTGAACTCCTTTTATTTATTTATTTTACGCTCGGTGACCTACTTTAAAGCAATCATTATTGGCCTTTTCAAACACTTCTGCCAATCAGGACATGCTGTTTTACTGTAACCTTTTCTGCACACAAACAGCAGCAGCGTTACATATTGTTCTCTCAAGTGGGGAGAGGTGAGATTAAGAAAAACAACAAAAAAGGTGCTGCAGTGGCAGAATGCTCCATCCATCCTCAACAAGGTTGTTACAAGACACCAATAACTGAAGCTGCCAACGCTGGAGGAAAAGAAATCACACTTTTTTTTCTGCCGGCAGGCTGTCTAACGAGAAGCAAACRAAAACAGAAATATGAACGAGTGAGAAACAGTGAGGTGGGGTTTAGGTTGGCGGTCTGAAAAGGTGGTGTTTGTGAGAAAAAGAAAACCAGGGGAACAAAAAAACCAGCAGAACCCTCGGCCCACTTCTCTCCACGTTGATTGGAGTGGGTTCCCCTTGAGAGATCCGGATCAATGAGCTTATAACAGTCCATCTTCTCAGGCAGAGGCTCACTCTTCTCACAGCGTTTCAAATAAAAACACACTCATATAAGCTGAAGGTCAGATGTGAAACCCTGTCACTCTTTTTTATTTTTCAAACTAATGAGAAA
>NW_013952606.1:357555-369654 GCF_001266775.1 Austrofundulus limnaeus
CATTAGACTTTATTTGATAAACATTTATTTTAACTGTAAACTAAAGTCTGTAAAAATACTGTAGGCTGTTTAGTTTTGTAAATTTTAAAAATTTATTTTAACACGGACAGAGCCATTTTATTTACACCTCAGCTTAGCCTGTTAGCTTTAGCATTAGCCTTGACGCTATCACATATATGTATTAGTTCAGCGCTACACATTCTCCTCCATCCACATGACAGAGAGGGGAACACAAAAATGACTCAGCCTACAACTGAAAATATGGATGGAGGACCTCAGTTTAGCTTGTTTGTCGCGCTAGCACCGAGCTAATACATATAAAGCAATATAGCATCTGTGCTAGCGCAAAAACTAACAGGCTAAGCTGAGGTGTAAATAAAATGGCTCTGTCCGTGTTAAAATAAATTTTTAAAATTTACAACACTAAACAGCCTACAGTATTTTTACAGACTTTAGTTTACAGTTAAAATAAATGTTTATCAAATAAAGTCTAATGTTAGAACTAATCAGGGATCCCTTTAAATGCAAATACAAAATCCAACCCCATGTGTCAGTTGTTTGAGGGTGGCACCCCTCTGGCTCCGCCCCTGATTTCAGCTTTATTCATATGGTACTAAAAGGCAACTGATTTCACAGGAAGTACCAGCGAGATGACAACCAGTACATCTGTGCAGTAGAAAACATCAGATACCAGCAAATGTTGGGATCCAACGCAGCAGTGTCATGGTCTATGTTTAGTTTTACAGTTTTTCTAGTGTTTCTATGTTTTTCTGTGTTTTCCTCCAAGGCACACCTGATCCTCATGTTTCCTCCCCAGGTGTTTCCAATCAGTCATTTGCTCAGCTTCATATTCGGTGTCTTCACTTCCCTGTCGGTTCGTTGTGTTGCCAACCTCAGCCAGTGTAGTGTGCCCCTGCTCCTTGGGGTTTTCTCAGAGTTTTTGTAAGTATTTTGAAGCTGCCTCGACAATGTTTTGGTTTAATTAAATACCGTTTTTGTCGCTCTCTGGATTTTGCCTTTGCCCTGGGTCGATCTCTGCATTCGCCTAACGAACAGTAGAGTTGAGCAAATCTGAATTAAAAAAAATTTTAGTAACAAAGGAACTATAAGAACACTGCTAGAACTAGAACAAATAACTTGAAAATAAAATAAAAACACCAAATTACTTCCATTTTATATATTCATATTCAAACAAATGGAAATATATGACTTTTTGTAGCTTTTTTTATTATTTTTTACAAGTTTTTGACTTAAGTTGAGGCTTTTACAAATATCCCCTATTAAAATTGGACCCCACAAATTGGTAAGAAAACTAAAATTCCCTGATGATAACACAGAAAATGTTACTAATTGGGGTTGGACTTGATATTAATGAGCATTTATCATCACTTATGACCAATCCACATTATCATTTGCTGTCAGCACAAAACAAGCTCAAAAGTAAAAATGTGTTCTCTTCGTCTCCATTAYGTTAATTTTGAGCCACAGCCAAACACAGCAAGAGGCCCTTGAATCAGCATTAATACAGCAATTAGTGAGGCTACCCACCCAGCATCTTCCTAATCTCTCAAACTGTAATAATCCTCTCAAAGCAGTGCTGTGATATATAATTTACTGCTTTCATTTCTGAAGAGATTTAAGACAAACGTACAACGGGTGGTGGGGGGGCTTGCAGACGTTTGCCTGAACGGGCGATGAATCGTCTTGATGCTTAGCGCTGGTTTGCATTGTCTGAGCGTTAATTGATGCACGCTGCTAACTCAGTTTCATTAAAACAATGAACAGACCGTTGTTTCGGCATTTCACCAATAAAAAGTTCAGGTTCACTCAGCTTTTCACACAAAGTTTCATCATGTTAGACTTTCAKTCAGTTAGTTGCTCAGTGTAAATAGTGGTTTAATGTAAAACTAACTGGACTGTAGAGATTTTGAAATTACTGTTCAAGTTTTGAAGTTTGGTGTTTTAAAATGGCTCATTGACSCAGGCAGAATTGAATTCATACTTTTCAAAGAACTATCTGACAGGTACCATGTTAATTGCTGATAGCATTTCTCTACAACAGGGCGATTCAACTGGCGGCCCGTGGGCCACATCTGGTCCTTGGGTGACGTCCATCCGGCCGGCCCATGTACCACTCCACAAAGATTTATATATATACATACATGTATATAAATTAGGGGTGCAACAATACATGTACCCATATCGAACCGTTCAATACACACTTGTATGGAACAATACAGATTTTTAAAATTAATTTATCAGCTTGTCTTCTGAAGATGCTCTGTGTTGAAGGATCAGTGGATCTGTGTTCGACTACTCCACCTAGGCTGCGTTGTCGAGCGCAGATCCACTGAGACACTTGCTGTTTCAGCAACATTTAATTTAAAAACTGTATTTTTGAGGTTAAACAAATGTTCATAATTAATTTAAATAAATTACAAGTTAAAAGGGGCATGGACATTTTTTTGTTGTATTGAAAAAATATCAAACCGTGAGACTAAAGTATTGAACCGAACCAAATTGTGAATTTTCTGTATCGTTCGTTGCACTCCTAATTGTGAGCATAAAATAAGTAAAAAAAATGTTTAATGTCTAATAAAGAAAACAGTAAAAATTAATTTGATAAAGTACAAATGAAAATATAGCCTTTTTAAACTTTTGTCTTATCAACTGAAAATTTTAAATGTATTATTCAGTGCAACAAAATAAACAGATTTAAAAGTTAGTTTACAGATTTTTTATGAAACTGAACTACAAGTAGTTACGTTTTTTTCTCTCCTGCTTTTTCACGATTTTTAAGCTAAATTATTAGAGACAATATAATTATTTTGTACCAGTAATAATAAAGTAAAATCATAATTTCTGCCTTTTAACAGAACCAGGTGAGGTGTAGCTGCGAACTGTTTAGCTTCTGTGTGATTTTGTTTGGCGTTGCATCTTGATGCAGTAAGAAACCAAACGCCAATATTCAAGTTTTTTCACAATTTGCCATCACTCTAAGACTGTAACCCCTACGAAAAATTGAGCTTTCATTGTTCTACTTGTTTTTTTATGTAATGCAGTGTTTCCCTTTATCGTCATTGCCCCCCATGTCTGGCCCCAACTGTGTCCTCAGATTATTTTATAGATTTGCCCTCCAAGCTTCTTTCCCTTGTTGTGAACCAGCCCTAAAGTTTAAAGTAAACAGCAGCAGATGTCAGAGTCGAGACAAAAAACGATCCAAAGTCACTTTCTGAAAGTCTTGGCGTGGCATCCGTTTGTCCCGTCGTCTAAAACGCGCCGCCTTCCTGCTGAGTCCAAAGTGTGTGCTTGGCCTCKGCCAGCAGGGTCGCAGCAGACGGCTCTTTGGTTCCAAGTCATTTCCTCAGTTGGCGCATTGTTAGCAAACAGGGAATCTGCTGTTGGAGCAATCTACTCATTACTTGCTAATCACTTGAATAGGACCTGTTTGTGCACGAACACACACACACATGAACACACACACACAGCCAGCATGCTGGACTCTGCTAAGCGCGGGACGTTATTGCGTTCCTAATGGTGCTTGAAGTAATTACACCCCATAATGTTGCTTGTCGTCTAGTCCTCTCCAGCGCTCCTCGGCATGGGAGCTCAGAAGTGCCGGGCACAATCCGCCGCTCTCCACTAAATGACTCCATTAGCCAGAAGGTCTTTGTAACCACTTTTTCCAGTGTGAGAATACGAAGCGTGCTTCAGCAGCATCAACGTGAGTGACTGCGTGCGAGCTGCTGTTGGAGGCTTATAAATGAGGAACTTTACTGAAGAGTTGGCACCTTTTTTTTTCCTCCTACATTCAGAAAACAGATTGTGTTACTCAAACCGTCGAGGTGAACCGGAGCAAAAGAAGGTTAATACATCTGATAATTTCAAGCACTGATGCAATGTCCTGCAACCTGAACAGAATAATGGGCTCTGTTTGAAAAAATGAGTCATTATTCTTATAAAAATATCCACTTTACAGGCAAAAATTAAATATTTATAATTTAAAAAGGTGTACTGATAAAACCATGAGGAAGTAAAATGGTGAAACTAAACACCTCAGTGTTTCGGTTACACTGATGGTTAAATGAAAGTATATTTTATGCTATTTGTTTCTTTGTGCTTCTTCTTGTAAGAAAATCAACTTGTCTTCAGCTTTAGAGCGTRGTTCAAACAAGCAAAGATGAAAGAAAAGCGCCTTAACTAAAAACGTAACAAAAAAGTCACATTCCTCAAAGGAAGGATTAATATTCCAGCAGTCAGACTAAGTGTTGGGGATGAGTCTYATCTACTACCATATTAAATGTTAGCATAGTTTCTGCAAAAACTCAAAGAGCTGTTGCCATCTTCAAGTTTTATTTAAGTCCAGATGTGCTAACAGGCAGATARTGTACACAGAAACTGCATGATTACCCAAATTTTATTCCAGAAAGTGACAAAACATTTTTATTAAAATCATCTTCAGTATACTGCTCTACTTTTGTCCATTGCTTTCAGCCACCGTTTGGCTACTTTTAGATAGCCTGTTTAGCTAGCCTTTAGCCCATTTAGCTAGTATTATAGCTCAGTTTCATCTTTTTCTTCAAATCTCCTCAAACTGGATTAATCTGGTAACACAAAAACTAAACCTGAACTGAAAAACTATAGAAAAACTGAATTATTTAAGGGTTGAAAGGTAAACTGGAGGAGGACAGTGGCAGAGGGGTGATCAGGTGCTTTACAGGTTGAATGTGGAATTAAAAAAAGCAAGATTTAAGTTTTTTTCTTAGTTTATATMTTATTTTGTAAAGACAAAAACTGAATCATGTATTTCACTTGAGTTTGCTGAAAGTGTTTCCCTCGGCCCCCTTTGTGCCACACTTTGAACAACTCCAGGACGAATGCAGAGACACTGCTGTCCCGTGAAGGACACAATCCAATGTTAATGCACTTCTGTGATTGAAACAACTGCTGCTGGATGGAGATCTGCCCTCCAGAAATCTACAAGCAATCCTTCCTCCCTGCATCCCAACAATCACCCTCCGACCCGAGAGTCCGAACCCTTCAGGGGGGMTTTTCTTTGAGTCATTTTCTCTCGTCTCTGTGACGGATTCTGTTTGTGACTGAGATGTGCTGCTCCGGCGTCGCCTCGGCTTCAGGGGAGAGCGCAGCGGGTCGCCGTCAAACAGGAACCACCGCCTTCTGAGAGGGCTTCAACTGGCAGCGGTGGACAAGTGTGTGTGTGTGTGTGTGTGTGTGTGTGTGTGTGTCTGGGTGTGAGCCGTCTCCCCCGGGGGGAAGACATCTTATCTGTGTGGCGTCTGGGAGAGAAACAGGCCAATATGTCAGAGCAGAGATGTGCTGCCGGTGAGAACGGATACTGAGACCTTCTGATTTACCCGCAGTGACGGCACCGCGGGGGGCATCCTGCTTCACCCCGCCCCGCCCGGCTCCACCGGGAACTCAGGAGGTCAAACTTCTGACAGGAGACCGTACTGCTGGTCTGATTACGAGGATTAAAACGCTAAATTCACAACGTCCGTCAATCATTATCTCATGATCGTTTAACAGATTTTGGTCATTTCAACGAGTTAAACTTTTAAAATTTCCAATTAATGGCTGAGCGTCATGGGCGGTTCTAGGGGCGGGGCTACAGGGGCATTGGTCCCAGCTGAAATCTGATCGGCCCCCTGAAGTGCCCCTGTCCTGTCACTCATCTGTCCTTTACCTGGGGGTGATGATAGTGGATGCAGTTCCATGTTCAAACACTAGTTGCACTAATGAGTCAATAGTAAAGTTCAGAGTGAAGCAAGCTTACATAATATTTCTCTTCTGAAAATGTGAACAAACCTGCAAACGTGTGTTTGAAAATATTTCATCTATGTACAGTAAAATGTATGAAAAACTGGTGAGRAGAATTTACTGTGCAAGATTTTTGGTACCACTTTACAATCAAGCTCCCCTTGGCTTATAAAGASTTTATAGATAGGTTATTAATTCACTTGTAAAGTTTACACTTCATAAATCATTAATAAATGAAACTGGACAATTTTGTCTCTTTCTCGTCCTTAATTATTGCATAATAAACACTTATTAATATTTTTAAAGTGTTTACAGATGAATTAATAACCTATCTATAAACTATTTAAAAGCCATCTATAAGGGGGGCCTTATTGTAAAGTTGTACCTTTTAAAAAAAATACATTACATTACAAGTGTTTGAAGTATAAAATGTATACACTGGGAATTGAAGTATAAAATGTATACACAGGGAATTTGTGTGAAAGGATGTTGAACAAAGACTTGGCACCTCTATGAATATTGTGGCCCCTTACTCAGAAAAATCTTAGATCCGCCACTGCTGAGCTTGTATTAAAGAAATGSATATCACCTGCCAAATTTCATGTCAGTGTTTTAAACTAAGATGAAACTTTCATTTGTAAATGTTATAATAAATGTTAAGGATGACTCTCAGCTACTACTATATCAAACTTTAGATCCGTGCTAGTTAATGTGGCTACATTATGGCCCGTGTGTACGGTCGCATAGCTCAATCAGCAGTGGTGGAAATCTTGAATTGGCAACATTTAACCAAATGCGTTGCAAAGGCAACGTTATCACTGCAACTCTAAGCCCACTGATTGGTCTGATTTGTGTTTTAGCAACAAACTGACACACTCKAGCCTTTCAGGAATCACAAATTTTAAGCTCATTTGCAATCAAGAGCCGATTCAAGGCAAGAAAATGTGCTTTAATTGTAGAAACGGGGATGTTGAAACGTTGGAAGCTTTGTTCCGTTGTGGGCAGATTTTAGTCAGGAGCTATTTGATGGCAGATTGAGAAAGTGGATGAGTGAGGAGAGAAAAGAAGCTTCTGAAGTAGAAAATTGAGTGTGACAGAAGTCACAATCAGCCTCCAAGGTTGACGAGACGTTTGAGTTTCACAGATTGCGAAGATGCACAAAAACAAAAAGGTGTTGCCAAACATGAGCCCTGTTCACACGAAAAGCCACCTCTAACCTAACATATGACAGATAAATCATATTTTTGCTTTCATGTGCATCAAAACATTTGTAATAACTGTGCCATACAGGATTCACTGAAGTCATCATTCGGATGTTTTTCCTGAATCAAACCAGTTTATGTCTTGGGCCATTTAACACATCCAAGCACAAAGATAAGAGCTCTGTAGCTCTTAAAAGCAGAGGTGGAAGGCATCGTAACGGGGGGTTATGGGAAGGATACACTCGAATGTGCAAACACAAAGTGAAGGTAGCAGCCGACAAGAAAGGAGGGTGGGGGAGGCGGCTCCCTCTTCCTCGTTTTCGCACAGCTGGAAATCGGCTTTGTGGAGCTCGTGCGCTCGTCGGGTTGTCACTCAGAGAGCATCACGTTTGAAGCTCGCTGACAACTTCACGAGTGCAATAACGGGTTGATGCGTTCACTGTCTGCAGCTGCTTCTYCCAGAACGGAGGCTCCAGTTTTTATTTTGTTTATTTATTTATTAGTAGGGCCTCATCCACCTAACAGTATTGTGTGGGCTTAGTGGTGACCTGCCACAGTGTCAGTCTATCCTGTTAAGGACCGGATGAGGAGGGGGGGTGCACATGGACAAGTCTGACCAGAACCACAATCTGGACTATAACTGGAAGGCATGAGTTGCTGTTTTAGTCAGACTTTGTAAATAAYGTCATGTGACCTCATGTGATTTTGTTACTTTGCTAAAATCTGTCGAGAACAGAGTGTTTTGGGGAAAACTCTAATACTGCACTGAGTTTTAGCTCAAAAGCTGCAAAACTGATTGAGTTGAAGTCATTTTTGTTTGTTAAATGCGATTAGCTGCAATGGCCATGTTGAAAGTGGTTTACTCCAAATTGTATTGCGTTACAAATGAACATAATGCAACACAGTCGACACTAACAGTTCATGACAATTTTAATAAATAGTTTCACAATGTGCAGAGCTCCAAGTATGTTTTGTTCAAAAGTCTCAGCTACTATCAAACGAAAACTTGGCTCAGTGTCTGTAAAATGCACCAAGCTGTAGACATTTATGTTTGCTTAGGTCACCTAACTGTGGCGGCCATCTTTGACAGGGCAGGGATAACTTCCTGAAAGTTCWGTTTAAAYCYGTYCAGTGGTTCATGAAATGTTTTGCTAACAGATGGTCACAGTTAACTGTTGGGAACAACTCTTAGCAACTACCACACCAAATTTTAGTTCAATACCTGCAAAAATAGACTTATTTGTAGCCATTTTTGCGTTTGATGAGGTTGCTTAGCTGTGGCAGCCATCTTTGACAGGGCAGGGATAACTTCCTGAAAGTTCTGTTTAAATCTGTCCAGTGGTTCATGAGATGTTTTGCTAGCAGATGGTCACAGTTAACTATGTAGATAAATGAGTGTTGGGAATAACTCTTAGCAACAACCATACCTAATTTTATCTCAATATTTGCACAATAGACTTATTTGAAGCCATTTTTTTGTTTGATAATGTTGCTTAGCTGTGGCAGCTGTCTTCTAATACATACGATGATTACAGAACGTTTCATGAAGTCTCATTATGTGGTTCATGAAATATTTTGCTAACGCTACACAAACATACTCACAGACATTGCATTATGAATAAACAGCCACCTACAGTAAATATAAGCCTTTATGAGCTGTTTGAGTGCAGTTATTTATAGAACTGCTTCCTGTTTCTCTCCGACACACGAATCCAAAGCATTTACACTCTCTGATCTGTTGAGCTTGCACCATCTTTGTCCTGCAAGTGGTCATTATGCCTGACAGCAAAATGGTGCATCTCATCCAAGCAGGGAAGTCCTTTTGCTCTCCGAGATGCATTCAGGCGCTCCTCGGATATTTATAGAAGAGCATCGTCGCCGCTGCACAGGCAGGAAGCACATTTTGGATTTTACTTGCGTTTCCCATGAACTCACCCATCCAGCGGTGCTCACAAATAGATCTTCTGAGCATTAAGTTGGTGCTGTATGTCTTTAGCTGAGTGCTCTAAAAGGAAGTGGGGGGGGGGGGGGGGTTCTAAATCGTAGCAAGTCCCCTACTGCCCCCTTCAGGACAGTTACTGCACTGCGGCTCATTTCATTTTCAACATTTCATGCTTTTTTAATTTGTCTTCTCCTCCTCTCTCCCCTTCCTCCACAACAACAAGAGTTTTTTCAAGCCCCCTCCCCCACCCCCTCCTCACTCCTTACAGTGAATTGCCATGGGGCAAAGGCATTACAAACAGCAAACAAACATGTTGTGTCTGCAAACGCCGGCGTGCGTACAGGTGGCGCAGAGCTAACAGACAGGAATCATTACGTCTACGATCGCTGCCGCTCTGCCGGGACCGAGGCGGCGCGAGCAAACACGCGCTCAGGAACACGACAAACAAAAACATGGCGGCGACAGGTACACACAGGAAGTGAGCGGGGATTATTGTTGCTGTTTTGCTCGGGAGCAAAGAGAGAAAAGGAAAAGGGGACACAATGAGGTAGAAAAAACTGAAATCTCTTGGTTTTTCTACCTGAGGCCAGAGAGTCGGCCCGCTCCGCCGCCTGGCTAATGGTGCGACGTTCCCCGGCATATTTCACCAGACACATTTACATTTGCCTCCGCTCTGACCTAGTCATAGCACATCTCTTCCTCATTTGTCCCCTACGTCTGTGTGAGCGCGCAGCAAAGATAATGACTGCATTGATCAGAAACGTCCCCAGTGGGTGGTCTTGTTCCGTCAAGGCTGAGAGAAAACGAGCAGGAGAGTCGAGGAGTGGGGGGCCCCGTCCCCCGCCGACCACTTGAGACTGGGGGGGGGGGGGGGGACGAGGCCAGAACGAGGTGCCCTTTGTTGCAACCCTGCCTCGACGCATTAGCCAATCAAATATCCATCACATCTGTCGCCGTCCTGCTCCACGCACCCTATCAAAAACTCATCTGCTGCTCTTTTTTTTAAACCGCCTGGCATGTCTTCATTCTTTCCACCCTTCATCATTTCCCGTGTTCCCTCTCTAAAGTATCACCTTTTACAGAAGAAATAAAGAGACGAGTGCTCGCTGAATGATTATAATGATGTGGAAATGATGGCAGGAATATGCAGCGTCCTTCACAGTGAGCACATCTCAGCCTAGATAAAAATCTACCGAGGACAGTTAAAGGTTCGGATTCAGTTCTTGGTGAACAAACAACAAATGTGATGAAGTTTTAATTAGCCTTTAATTTCTTTATGCTGCTCATCCAATGAGATGAACTTTGCTTTAAACTTTTAAAAGTCCATTTAATTTGTTATTCAGACGATTATTCTGCAGTTTACAGCCTTTTTTCCAATTAGGGTTTGAACCATGGCAACATATTGAGCTTAAAATGGAGAAAAGTGGACAGTGGGAGGGTTAGAAAACAATCTGCAGAAGATCAACAGGATCTGAAAGTAATGGAAAAGAAAAAAATCCCACAAAGAGCTGACACAGGTGCTGAGAGATGAATCATCTTCCTATAGATCCTCAGCTGCAGGGCTTACCAAACATTTCACTTTTAAGACCCCATGGCAACTTTAGAAACCAATACTTTAACAAAGTTTTTTAACAAATAGCCCTTTTTCAATCACCTTTTTGGTGCTAAAAAGTAGCATTTTATGTGTCAAACTGTGTTATGTTTGTTGTTTTGTTGAAACAGGATGGCCCCTTTGCTACAATGCAACTACAGTCTTCCAGAATGTGGTCTTTGCAGGAGCCTGCTGGTCTGAGAACATCCTACCAGGGTGGGCCTCTTGGAGACACAAGATGACTTCATGCTAAAGGTTTGCCAAATTTGCTGCGATCCAGTAACGTCACAATGTGCGGGGATAATTAAAAAGGAAGTTCCTGATTACATTTCATCAGTAAAAGTTTGTTTTTTGCACTTGAAGGGTGGTATTATTTTCCAGGCACATAATTCAATTCTGTACCACAATCAACTGTTATCTTCATTTGTTGTGAAATTTCTGTACACTGCAAAAAATTTGTCTGTATAACCAAGTCTTTTAATCTTCTATTCAACCAAAAAGTATTTTTGTCCTTGTTTTTAAAACTTATACTAAACAAGAACAGAATGTGTAATTGTCTTACTTTGGCAGATTATTTCACTTAATTTGAGTGAATCTTCTCAAATTTCTCAAACTAAATAAAATAATCTGCCAATGACRAGAGTGAAGAGAGACCCATCCAATATGGAGGCGACACACGATGCGATTCAGCCCACCATACTGTCGGCCACTGTAAAGCCTTTTTCACACATGCGCAGTTTGACATTCAATCCATCTTTTCAGTGCTCCATGCATAAGGTCWGTTATTTTTACAGCTCCTCGGGGTAGAAAAATTGTACTTGTAAATTTGTGATTTGTATTTTTATTGTTGCAAAATTGTAACTTTGTAACTTTTATTCGTAACTTCTCAACTTGTATTCTCAGGGATAACATATTTGATTTTACACAAATACAAATACAAATCTGAAATTTATGCACATTTATTGACTTAAATGTACAAATTAAGACTCTTACACAAGTTCTTTTTGATAGTAGCCTTACCTCATAATATTGGCTTTGCATCATAGTCAATCGAAACACCTTAAAATTGGACTCTGTCACTTTAAGAACCTCCTGTTTCTGACATTCCCACTTCAGCCCATTTTCAAACAGTAGTTTGAGGTAGGGGTGCTCTGTGGAGTGGGAGCTCAGGTGCAGACTGAGCTCCAGGGGAGGAGCTTTGCACAAAATAGGCGGAGCCTTGTACCAGGAAGCGTTTAAGCAGCTCCACATGGCCACAGGAGAGTCAAGGATTTCTCAAACATGCGTGAATGAGTCAAAACAACACTTTGTTGTAAGATACAAGTTGATTGTGCACAACACCCACCCTACCTTTAAGTTGCTGAATCGTGGAAAAATAGTGACAAAATGTGGGTATTTTTCCCCACAACCCTCCCTGTATTTTTTTATTTTATTTTGATTTTTTGAAAAAAAATTATTCATTTTCATTTAAAATACAAAAGAAAAGCTATTTAAAACAAATAATACAAATAAAATGAAATGAAATGCAACAGAAAGAAGAAAAATCTTATTAATATCTGCACCCCCAAAATAAATAAATAAATAAA
>NW_013952606.1:376083-379591 GCF_001266775.1 Austrofundulus limnaeus
GTTAAATTTTGTGCAGCATAATGAGGTTAAATCAAGAATTCAAGGATTTTCATTCCAAATGAGTACTACATGAGGAATGAAAGATGCTCACAGTTGTCAGCAAAACATAAACAAATAAAATAAAACAAGCCATAAGAAGACAAAAAGAAAAAAAACTGTACATAATGTGTTATACATGGAGTTTTTTAATATTATTTATTTAACCTTTATTTATCCAGGTAAACTGTTTAAGAACCAATTTTATGTTTATGCTAAATTTATATTTCTTTAACAAACTAACTTTTATCATTCTCTTGAACAAATTTATTGAGCCAGCATTTTTATAATTATCCACAGTCTTAATCTTTGGACTGAAGTACATCGATCCTTCAAATTAGTTTAATTTTGGGTTTTATTTAAGAGCATTTGAGATATTTTTTACACCTCCTGCACTAACACTGAAGTTGACACAATCACATTGTATGAGGAGGATCTCAGAAGAAGAAAGCTTCAGCAACTGGAAGTCTGGTAGCGTTGGAGTCGCATTAAAATAAAAATCTAAATTTACAGGGAGAGCAAAGCTCTACAGCTCACCGCCCGCAGAAACAAGGCAATCACTCACCTCGGTCCCTCCACGCAGCCACACAGCATTATGTGCACACACACACGCACACAAAAGTGCAAATGAGTTCACTTTTTCTCCCTGTTCTTAGCATGTCTTCATGCTGAGGGCGAGCTGGAAAAGGTTACGTCTGGTACGAGTGCAAACAAGGGGGTGCACGCATTTGAGCCTCAAACCACCAGCCAATCTAGATCATGATTCACCTTTGAGATGTGTTGCATATTTAGGACACACWCACACACACCGATAAAACACACACAGGGTTGTAAAACACACAGAGGAGACAACACATCATTTCTTCCTCTTCCAGCTAAAAGCACACACACACACCTTCAGCCACATCTCGCATTCACAGCCGCGAGTGTTAATGTTGACATACATTCCTTTTGGGGCTCTTCAAGGACTTTGTTATTTAGTACTGTTGACATTCAGAAATATTGGATGTTCTCCGGCTTCTAATCTCCTCCTCTGCATTCCCCTAAAGGCGCCGGCAGGTCATTAAAAGTCAGGGCATATGACACGACGCCTGCAGGAAACGTAGCGAAAAAGAAAAAAAGAAACTCCCGCTCCCCAATCTCATCCTTATCGGGGATATTTTACTGTATTTACGACTCCAAAGCTTCAAATCCACAGGAGGAGGAGGAAACGACAAAGCCAGAGRGGCAGGAAAAGATTCAGGCTGATGCCAAAAAGAAAAGCCGAAGCAGAGAAATGAGCAACGACGCTTTCTGATTGAGATGAAACGACTTAATGTTTTCTAGGTTTAATCTCAGAATCAGACAAAAAGAAGAAGAAGAAGAAGAAGAAGAAGCCAATAAATCTCCTGCTGTCTCCTGAGAGTCCATGATGTCTCCCAGGCACACATGAATATTAAATGGGCACTTGTAAATCAAACAGTTGTGTGTTAGTGAGACTGAAACTGAATTAGTTGGGAAAGGGCAGATAATAAATTGACTCTCTTTAAACAGCTTAAGCCAGGAAGATACAGGCCGAGTATTAAATGGTAAAAACGTCGGAGGGGCCTAATGGCTTCGATTTTTTCCCCCCGCCCCTCCTTCCTCTCCATCCCTTCGCCATAAAAGCTAATAATAACAAGGACRTTAGAGGGTTTTCTCCCCACAATCATGTCAACCACATACAGACGAATTAGCAAACGGAAATAAAAGCTGCTGTAGACTGACAGTATCTGCAAGMGTCTGTTCTTCACCTTGAATGGAAAGGTAGTGGAGAAAATGCAGGTGATGTTGAAGAGGAGAGCAAACGGAGAGAGAGAGAGAAAAAAAAGATGAAGCAGCTCTCACACCGAGTCAATCAATAAGCTCTATTCTCAGTCTATTTCCTATGGGCCGGCCTCAGTAATAGCATTGTGCCGGAGCCGTCTGTGTGCAGCCTGGGAATGGGTTCAGGGTGGTGTGATAGTGGAGTCTGAAGCCGGCGCTGCGCAGGGACTCACACTAATTGTTACTTTTGTCATAAAGAGGGGARGAAAATCACCGGGAGGAGTTTTGCAGAGCCGCGTCTTCAATGTCAGAGGTCGAAGAGGTCAGGAAGACGAGGAGAAAGGTGTGGTGGTGTTGGGATTCTTGTTTGTTTGGAGTGGTGCCTGAAAGTGAATACTGATTCATTTTTGATGCAGCATGGACACCAGAATTTGCCAGGGATTCACATACAGATTACACATTTTATTCAACAATGTCCCATCTTTTAATTTAGTCATAATTTAGCTCCTTGGTTCAACAACTCCTCCCACAGTTGGTCTTTATTCCTTGTTTTGACTCATGAAAACAAAAAAAGAAGCGTTTGAGATCAGCTCCAGACACTTGCAACCACTATGTGACTATTGTGAGTCTCGCAAAGCATCACATTCATAAAAAGTAAAAATATAAACAGGGTCAAAAACATAAAAAAAGAACTGCAAAGCAGTTGTGATTGGGGTCCAAGTCCATTTATGCATATCAGTCTTGGCTTATAGTAAATGGCAAACGAACTGAACTTATATAGCACTTTATTAAGTCCTGTCAGACTCCAAAGTGCTTTACTTTACAGAYCTTCACCCATTCACACACATGTACATACTGATGGTGGTAAACTACATTGTAGCCACAGCTGCCCTGGGGTACACTGACAGAGGCGGGGCTGCCATGCACCTGCACCACCAGATCCTCTGACMWCCATTAGTAGGCAAACCAGGTGAATCGTCTTGCCCAAAGATACAACAGCTGAGATGGCTGGAATGGGGGATCTAACCAGTAACCCTCCAGTTACAGGATGACTCCCCAAACCATTCTGTTTTTTTAAACATCAATAGAATCAAGGTTGCATAAAGATTGGGGAAGTGCATTCCAGTTGGGGTGCAACTGCTTGGAAAGACAGATCTCGATGTGATTTAAAATGGGTTTGAAGTAACACTAACAACCTCTAACCTGATGACCTTGAAAATAGTTTGTTCCCATAAAGCTCTAAAAGTTAAGACCAGAATTTTAAAATTAATTCTGAAACAAACTGGGAGCCAGTTTGGGACAACTTGAAGATGATCCAGCTTCTTCTTGTTTAAACATGAGAACAAACTGTTGCAGTAATCCAAACGAGAAGAAATAAATGCATATGCAACCAAATGATCATTTCAAGTTCAGCGTTTGACAAGAAACTTTAACATTTTGAGATTATAGATCTACTGTATATTACTGGATTGGGCATAACATGACTTCTCATGTGCAGCACAGGTGCCATTGCAATACATGGAGTTTTGACTCGGGAACATCTATGAATTGTGGTAAAAACGAGATGTAGCAGGCAGTCACATAAGAAATATAAAAAAGGGATGTAATATTTTGCCATAAATTGTCAACACTACAACAACAAGATCACAAGATCAAAGTTATCACATTTTACAGGTCATTAAAATAT
>NW_013952606.1:380951-390420 GCF_001266775.1 Austrofundulus limnaeus
CCCCGCGCGTGACAAACACTGGCGAGGCGAGGTGATGCGCCCTGCGCGTGTATCCAAAGCGTGACTTTTGCTGTCTGGGATTTGCGCACGGGAACTTTTATTTAAGATTTAAGTTTTTTTATTTTATTTCAAAGGTCCTCATGGCTCAGCAGCAGAAGCGAAAGCTGATGATAAAGTTTAATAAAAATCTAAGTTTGATTCTGAAGGTAAATTAAATATCTGACAGTGGTCATGACAGTGTGGGTCTAAATCTTCACTTCACCATCTGTGTCTCAGTTTCCCATCTCCAAAATGAGCGTGAGCATGGGTCAGAGCTGGCGTGAGGCACCGCACATTTTCACVTCAAGTTTGGATTTTATAAATCACAACCTTGGCGTAAAAAGTGGCGTACGCAAGTTTCTGGGCTCAAATTGTGCGTACGCCAGTTTTATAAATCCGACCCCTGATCTTTCATTTTTTTTGTGACTCAGCTAGTGTAACGTCACAGGAGTGCACATTTTGTTTAAAAAAGTGCAGATGTTGGGTAAAGCGAACCACACACTAAAGTAAATAAATGTCAGCTGAAGAATCTGACAGTTTTATCTATAAATTTTGGATGATTTTTGGCTTTAAGTGTCTGCAGAATCAAGTCAAGTAGAAAGTGAGACGACTGTTTTTTGGATATCCGAGGCCGGCGCTCCCGGATCCGCAGCTTCCCCCTCAGGTTCCAGGTTTCCACGGCGAGGGGATGCAGGTAAAGGTGGGCGAGCATCGGGAGATGAAGACGAAAAGAAGGTGGACGGCTGTAATCAGATTGTCTCCTCCGGTCACACCTGGGATCCATCTTCTGGCTCCGTGTCGCCAACAGCAGAACCCTGCGATACATAAATCACAATYGGCCAGCAGTCACCCCTCATTGCTGCGTCCGAGTGTGGAACCACAGAGGGACGGAGGAGGAGGGAGGGCGGCCTGCCTTTAGCCTTGACCGTGTCCAGTTTGAGACATGTTTTTTATTTGGTGGGGTGTTTAGCGGTGCCAACCTGAAGACGATCCACTGAAATAGTGTCTTACAGAGTGGTCAAATGAAGATGGATCGGAGGTTAATGCTTTAACGATTGTGCTTTACAGGAAACTGGTGCTTTTCTTGTGCACTGCACCTGAGGGACAACTGTTTCCCCCCCTTTGAACGGCAAAATCGTTGTTTTCYTTTCCCCCTCTCCATTAATAGTTCTGTCGCTAATCTTGCGGGCCATAAAAGGAAAAAAAAAGTTTTCAGCGGCTCAGGCAGAACCGTGGAAGTGCCTCGTAATTAGAAGGAGGCTGATGATTACAGCGCGGCAGCAGGCTGTTAGCTCGCTCCCGCTGCTGCCCTGCGTGGGCCGGCAGCCCGCTGCGATGTTTGTGTGTCGGCCTCCCTCAGCGAGGTCAGGCTGAAGTTGAGAAGGAAAGCAGATGCACCACCTCAAACTGCCTATACACCAGCTGGGTGCAGTGTCAAAATACTATTAGTCACAATCAATGAAGCGAGAACATGTGCATTTTAGACCAGAAAACAACAAAAACTGAAAGCTGGCTCATGTTCTGCTGCTGCTTTTATGCAAGCTAAAGGTTCTCTCTTAGGAGCAAATTTAGTAGAAATCAAAATATCTCCACTTCCTGATCATTTGAGCTTTTGTTGCTGGGTCAAATTATTTTCCTCCTGTTTGTTTTTAAGCTGCATGAAAAATCAGGATTTACTGATCCAACCCTCGAATGAAGTGGTGAGATTATGACCGAAAGAATCCAAACAAGCGAAGAAGGGGCCTCTTGTAAGAACATGTTCGTATTCTTATCCTAAATTTCTCTTACTTTTGTTCATATGAAAGGATTCATACACCTTTGGCTACCCCCGTATTATCCCTTGCATCAAAGTGTAGCTCCGCCCCTGCGTCACACTGCTGGTAGCCCAGCGCTGAAACTTGCTTTTATTTCTTTTAAAACCTGCATGATCAACACAAAAACACCTTTAAAACTTCCTCGTCTTTTACAACTGTTGCTCGTGTTGATCATGCAGGTTTTAAAAGAAATAAAAGCACGAATGAGTATTTTTTTTTTCAGATGTTTTCATGCTTTAAATGAAAGAAGTGATTGAGCTCAGGTTTTTCTGGGTTGCAGCCATGTGAGGTGTCGCATCGCTCTCAGTTTCCACACTTGCTCCATTATACGCTGGTTTCTGTGTCTGCCATTTGGCCTCCATCCTCTCCCCTGATACAGTAGCGTGTTAGTGACAATGGCCACAGGAGTGGAAAGTGGACATCTGGCGCCCCCGCCCAACATCACACACACTTCCCTTACAGAGATATGATTTAAGGTTTGTGTGTGATGGTACGCCGGTCATGCGTGATGAAGCTTAGGATCACTGAGACCTGACTACTGGCCCGCCAACCAACTGGTTGGCCATATGGGTGGAAGCTGCAGCCTCGTCACCCCCCCACCCCAGCCCCAGAATCCCTCCATACCACAGCACTCCTGCTGACGCTCTCATTCTTTTTAATGAACCGCTGGCTTCACCTGCACCGGAGTGGAAATTCCACCCTCGTCATCCCCCATGTGCCACACTGGGCTTTATTTCCTGCTTTTCGGTGGAGATTTAGAGGGACAGGCCGGACCATGATGCATGGAAATTACAAGACGAGATGAGATTTTAATCACTCTCCTGCCAAAACGCGGCTGCTGCATTATCAATGAGTAATATGAGGAGAAAATGGAGTCTAAAGCTTTTTGAAAAGCTGTCAGATCCTCTGACAGAGGCTGCACTTTTTGCTGCGTAACCACAGCAGTGTTGTGTTGCTTTAAACGAACATCTCGACCAAAATGTCACATCTGATTTACTTAAAGGCACAGTGTGTAGGATTTTGTCAATTCTTTTAGCCAAAATTTAGATAATCACTAATGACAATAATTTAAAAAAAACATGTCTAATCATTGCAGACAAAGACCTTGTTTTATTATTTTTACCTTATAAAAAGCTGTTTATATCTCCATGGTCGCGGGTCGCCACACAGGCAGCCGTGATCTTGTCTACGAAGGCTCATGAAGGACAAACTGCGGTGGCGGCGTCAAAAACGGTTTTAGTTGTAATACTATAAATGTAATATTTGTTGTCTGTCATTGTAGCTGGGATAATTTTACTTATTAAAGCTCATAATCTTACCACTTGAAACATCACTAGCCCTGAAGCTGCTGGTAGACATCGCGGTTGGAATTATCAAAGGTTTTTGACGCCTGAGAGACACCGTAGCAACTGCTTTGAGTTTGGAAGCGGGGGGTGGGGGTGGGGGGAGGACCAGGGAGGATGATTCAACCACTCAACCACTAGATGTTGCTGAAAACAACAAATCCTACACACAGTGCCTTTAACAACATTTAATTTAAGACCATTTCAGGCTTTCAGAAGTATTTATTACACAGTGACAATTTCTGCAAGAAGTTCTAATTATATTTCATTTATTTGAAGCAATCTGTAAAACTCAACACAAATTCAAACTTAAACTAAAGAGAGAAAAGCTTTGTTGAAAATCCTGCTGGCATTTGCAGCCCTGGCTGGCAACTAAAAAGAAAACCTGTTTAACTTGGCCTTGCTTTAGCTGTTAGCCTTAAGAAGAGTGTTTTTGTGAACTGACTAACAAATAGCATTACAAAACTGCTTGTAAAGGTTTCCTAAAGGATGCAGATGTTTTTTTCTTTTTTAATTTAAACCTTTATTTAACCAGGTAGATGTCATTCAGATTAAAAATATCTTTTTCAGAGACCTGCCCAAGAATGGACAAATAGTACAGAAGTAAAGAAGAGCTCAGTAACCTGATCTACGTGATGCAAACAGCTTCTTTTCATCCCCTTAAATGTTTGGGTACGTAGTGACCAAAGGCCTGGARAAATGAATGGACTTGGAACCACCAACCAGCTGTTTGCTCATACCACTGTCACTAGAATTTTCATTTGTTCCACTTGATGCTCTCTTGTTCATTGAGGGGTTGAGGAGTTGGTCATTGGTGTCTTCGGTCCTTCTGTCCAGTCCAGCCTCAGAAACTTGGGCATCATTTTTGATTCTGCCCTGTCTTTCAAACAAAAGTCTAGAAACTGCAATTTCTATCTTAGGAACATCTCAAACACTGATCTGTATTACTGGATTAGATATCACCTATAGCCGCTATAGCTAGCGACGTGCCACCATAGGCACCGTTACTGTGCACTGAGTCATGTCAACAAAATGGTACCGTTTCAATGTGGGATGCGCATCAATCTGTCACAAAAATGTTCATAGCACCCTCATTTCTTATCTGATTTCTATAAAATATGGCTTAAATTAAAGCTGAGAAAATTTCCGATGTTGTGATATGTAAATATATATAAATAAAACAAAAAACAAGTTCTGATTAAGAAATAGGAATAAAATATAATTCAATATAAAATGGCCTAAAATTAGACATTCGTTGTGTTACGTGACCACAGATAATGACTAACTGAATGTTTATTTTGTTTTGTTTTATTGTATAAAAATGACTACCATCTGCACCTTTATCCTCTGATATGTCTTTCAAATGGACTGCATGTTGCTTTGATACTTAACAAGAGATAAAAACACAGCAGGCTTTATGCTGCGGGCGTGTAGCAGGGCAGAGAGGATTTCCAGGTCATAGCGTTCCTAATTGTATATGATGACCAAAAATACCACGTCGGTCATTTTGGATGACTTATTAAGTTAAGTAAGAAGTTACTTAAGTAAGTTACTAAGTAAGTAAGTTAGTAAGTCCTGAAACCTCATAGGTGGCCCAGTATGTTAGACCCATGGCTGCTGAAGTGTGAATGATCAAGGGATTAATTATGAGTTCAAATCCCACCATCAACTTTGGCAACAAAAAGTTTTGAAAGATTCCTTCACCCAGGTAATTGGCCACACTTGGGAAAGTTAAAACTACTTGTGAGTGAGCTCATGGTTAGCATGGTGGGGAAGTCACATGGTTTCGATGCAAGAAGACCGCAAGTTCAAATCCCACCATTCAACTTTGATAGCAAACTTGTTTCCCACAGCTTTTCAAGACTTCTTCACTTTCGCACAAATATTTGGCTTAATATAGCCAAGTTAAAACATGGTACAAGAGAGCTGGTTGGTAACTCAGTGTGTTAGACTATGGCTGCTGAAGTATGAATGTTCAAGGGATCATGAGTTCAAATCCCACCACCAACTTTGATAGCAAACTTAGTTCCCACACTTTTTCAAGATTTCTTCACTTTCACACAAATAGTTRGCTAAATATAGGCAAGTTAAAACATGTTACAAGAGAGCTGGTCCGTAGCCCAGCGTGTTAGACCCATGGTTGCTGAAGTGTGAATGATCAAGGGATTATGAGTTCAAATCCCACCATCAACTTTGGTAGCAAACTTAGTTCCCACAGTTTTTCAAGAACTCTTCACTTTCACACAGTTGGCTAAATATAGGCNCCACCATCAACTTTGGTAGCAAACTTAGTTCCCACAGTTTTTCAAGAACTCTTCACTTTCACACAGTTGGCTAAATATAGGCAAGTTAAAACATGTYACAAGAGAGCTGGTCCGTAGCCCAGCGTGTTAGACCCATGGCTGAAGAAGTGTGAATGATCAAGGGATCATGAGTTCAAATCCCACAATCAACTATGACTGCACAATGTTTTGAGAGAGTCTTACTAGATGATGCATTATTAAGTTTCAAAATGTAGACCTGGGATTTGAACTCATGACCCTTTGATCTAACAGCTAAAGGATTAACCCACTGAGCTATCTCCTAGCTCTTACAACACATTCAAATGCCCTTAAGTTTCTCCAAATGCCTGGGTAAAATCAATTAAAAGCTGGTAGGCACTGCTATGCTTCCTGATCTGGGTCTATCTTTTGCATCTACTTTTAGTCCCACTCACACACACCCCCAAACCCAACCCCCCCACCCGTCCCGACTCACTCCACCACACAGCTAATTTATYACTAACTTCAGTTTATTGAATGTGTTCAGTTCTACGTTTTGCATCTATATTATCAAGTGTCTTTGACAGGAACAAGCTCATCAGCAGAGGTCCTATATAGTTACATATAGGATTAGATTTGACAGGAACAAACTCATTAGCAGAGGTCCTATATAGTTACATATAGGATTAGATTAAAGATCTGATGAGGGGGTGGAGCTTCAAACACCCCTTGTTTGATGTGATGAACATGTTTCTCTCTCAGACACTCATTGAGGAGCTAAGTTTTCCTCTGGGATTTGAACCCTGCACCCAGATCAATCATGCATCAGCAGCAATGGGACAAACCCACTGGGCTACCTGCCAGCACTCATGTRGAGGTTTAACTTCCCTAAGTTTAGTAAGTTACCTGAGTAGAAGAGAAGTCTTTCAAAACTRTGTTACCAGAGTTGATGCTGGGATTTGAACTCATGAACCTTTGATTCAACACTTAAAGGTTTAACCACTGTACTACCTACCAGTTCTTGTGCAAATACAACTTCCCTAAATTTAGCCAACAAYGTGGGTGAAAGAAAAGAAATTAAAACTGGTGGTAAATTTGAACTCATGGACCTGATCCAATGGTTAAAGGTCTAACAACCCACTGGACTCTACCAGCTCCCTTGTAAAGGTTTTACTAACTAAAGTTTAGACAGTTAGTTTAGAGAAGAAATGAAAGTTGGTATGATATGAACTCATGAAACTTTGATCTTTTAGTTCCAGCAGTCAAAGGTCTAACTCACTGTACTACCAACCTCTTGTAAATGCAATTTCCCTAAGTTTAGCCAATAACGTGGGTGAAAGAGATGAAATCAAAACTGGTTGTATAGTTTGAACTCATGAACCATTGATCCTTCATGTTCCAAGAGCCAAAGGACTACCCACTTACCAACGTACTAACACTAACTAACCCACCWTTTTGGTTATATTGAAACATTTTCAGCATAATCAGGATTCAAAACAATTAGCTTATCATGGTTCAGGTTTTACTCATTTCCACTGTTTTATTGACCAGACAATCAGTTTTCTTTTCATTAAATGGGATCTGTTGAATGTGTTTCATACAGCATTTATATTTTCAAAGAGCCTCTCTGAGTCAACGATGACACTGAGCTGAGTTCAAAAGTAAATAAACCAGTTATGTGACAAAATGGGTAAAATTGTGAGTTTTATGTTTAGATTTTTAAAAATTAAGATGTTTTCTTTGACTTTTCGTATTTGAAGGATATGATTGTCACAGGCACTTTAAACACATCAGGTTTGATTCTGATTCTTCTCTCCTGAATAAAATATCAAACACTTTCTCTAGGCAGGACACATAGGTTTCACCTGGCAAACGCAAAAAAATTAGTCTTGAGCAAAGATCTATAAAGTCTGAATGGTTTTCCATTGACTGGAAGAGAGAATTGCCATAAAGTTTAGAAAAGCTGCACCACTTACATGGGAATAAAAAAACACGAGCTTTGTGACATTAATGATGGAGTTGGAGGTATTATGAGTCAGTAGTCATCCACTGACATAATATTATTTTCACCTTAAGACAAAGTGTTTCAACCTAACCTAATGCTCATCCGTCTTTAAAAAATGTGAATAACTTCCAGTTTGATACAATCCTGACGGTAACTGCAACCAGGACGAATCTGTCCCAATCTGTTTTCATTTTGTGGACATATTCCCCACAACACCTTTCAGCAGCCGACAGCAACGTGCATCACTAGTTTTAACTCCTTTTAGTCCTTGAAACTCCCCTTCGGTGTTCAGACGCAAATTGGCCCTTCAACCTCTGTCAGTATTTCAATAATTCACAGACATGTTCTCTTAAAAAAAATCAATTTGCGTATAAATATAATTTTTTAGCACGAGGTCAGGCCAAGGAGACTCTATTGGATGTTAGAAACTTTCGGTCTTGATTACAGATGGTGCATTTTGAAAAAATAAACTAAAAGATGTAATTTGAATTGCAGCTGCTGCACATAAAGGACGTCAAATTGTTTTATTTATTTAGATGCGTAATAGTTTTATCTAGTATTTTAGTGTGTGAATACACATGTGGACAAACGTGTTGTTTAGACTACATGCAAATCCAACCAAATTACATGGTCCAATACTGCCATCCAGTGAAGGAAACCGGGAATGGCAGTTTTAAATTGCAAAAAATATTAATTTTAAACCAAATATTCTTAATAATTTGAGGAGTGAAATGTGTGTAYTTTTGTGGAGGATGGACTTAAGGGTATTTTGCAAAGAGCCCGACACATCTGTGATGTGAAGCATGTTCACCAAAACTCCACACAGAGAAACAAGCTGATTATTTCATGCTCTTCTCAGAATTACATCATTTATCACCATCATGGGAGCCGTGTGCATCACAGAGCTGCTGAGAGGTGGAACAATTGCTGATCTTTCTTTCCTAAGTCTTTACTAAGAAAAAAATAATAATAAAATGGTGCAAAATGTGCCTAAAGAAGCTGGGCTGGAGCAGTTTGAGCAGCAATAAATCTCTGTTATAAACTGAGACATTAAAGAGTTTCTGAACAGAATCTGAAGGAGCAGAGAGGACTACTGAYGCTGCTCCTGCAGACACTAGAGGATGAAAGGTCACACAAATAAACCTGCGTCCCTAAAGTCACAGGAAATCTGCAGGAAATCGACCCTCCAGACTCAAGTGTTAAAGGAGAAAATGTCACGTAGATTTGACAGATATCCGGCAGGAGTAAAAGCTCTCACTCGGCTGTGACTGCCTCAATAAACTGAAGCTCGTCAACTTGAACCAAAGCAAACTATTTCTTCAAATTGATGTTCAAAAACATATTTTCATTACTTTAAAGGAGCTGAGCTGATTTTTATAAGTCTTCATTAAGAATATAGATTAAAAATGTGAAGAAATGCAGAAATAAATAGTTAGCCAGATGTGCATGCACCTCAAACTACGACAATGATGGAGAAGTTAATGATTCTGAGGAGTTTTAAACATCTCAATTCTCCTCCCGTGCAGCTTCTGACCAAAGATCCTCAGGTTATTTAAAAAAAGCTGCTCTGAAAATGATCAATACCCAATTCTGTTTGGCTGAAAGGCTCGAACACAAACTTTGAAAAAGATCCAGAGACAAGAAGAAAACAGAGCAGCTGGTTTTCAAACTTCAGCTGAAACAATAAAGCCTCAGACGATGAGAACACCATGATGATTTGGGCACTAAACTTTTGGTTACATGGAGTTTCTGAGCTACTTCGAAATTAATATATTCATGAAAACAACACAAGTTTTCTCTTAAGTGGCTGAAGCTGCCAGCAGAGATCAGAGTCAGAGAGGAAACAAGTCRTCAAAGAAACCTGATAAAACTTCAGGTCATGTGAACTATCATCTCTGACTCTTATCTTTCAGTCGAATATTTGGGAAAAGGTTGTTAGAAATCCTTGTAACCTGATTAGTTGCAAACTAAATTAAAATGTCCTAATGTTATTTATATAAACATGTG
>NW_013952606.1:391362-393144 GCF_001266775.1 Austrofundulus limnaeus
ATTTAGCTACAGTGTGTTTTTTAAGACCTCTGAAAGATTAATTTAAGACATTTTAAGGCTAATTAAGGCCTTATTTTTGGATTGATTAATTCAATGCCTTTTAAGACTTTTTAAGGATCTGCAGAAACCTTGTTATTGGAAAACGGAAGCGATGCATTCTGGGTACATGATGGATTTGATTTGTGACGGGAAATGAAAGCACGGAGAACAGGAAAGTAGTATCTTCCCTTCAAAATAAGAGCTTGGATTTTAAAGTTTTTCATGTTTCCATTGGATTTTAAAGTTTCCAGTTCACCTGAAACTCATCAGACTGAAGAAGTCTCTTGGAGGAGAGACGAAACGTTTCATTAGAGAAGAACCCGTCCAGAGGACCTACTGATTGTTTCTTTTTGATTTTTTTTCTACCTGGATTAGGATGTTTTCCGTGTAGTTGCTCCAGTTGACCACTAGATGTCAGTCTTCACCAGCATAACATCTTTAAATCATTTCTGAGTCTCTTACACTGTCGGCCGATTGCTTTTGAGATCCAGTTTTTAAACTTTATTATTTTTAAAAGGAGCTACGATTGTAAAGTAAAATAAATCAATACATACAAAATTTTAGTATGGATTACAAACGTTAACTGTTTTTGCTATTGCCTTCCTGCTACGTAAGCAGACACAAAGCATTGTGGGAAATGAGAACCCTGACCCAAAGCAACAGTCAGCAAAGATGTATACCTTCACAATAAGTGTGTTTATCTGGGAGGGGTGCTGTTGGACAGATCACATGTTGTGATTCATTGACAGCCATAACTTCTGCTGTTCAACTTAATGATGACTGGTTGATTATTAGTTATTAGTGGTACTGCATTTTAATTTTAGAAAGCGCAAATCTGCTTATGAATTATAAAAATTAGTAATTCTGCTAAAGCGCAAATGAAATATTTAGGTCCACAATTAGCGGATTTGCGCTTTAGCGGGCTGGTGCCCACCACTGCACATTTGTGTTAATGAGCAGTTCGACAGGTGAGTGTATGTGTAAACAACGGGAAACGAACTATTATTTAAACTCTTCATCTCTGATGGTGACTCAAAACAATCCAAAGATTCTTCTCTACTGTATGTTTCTCCCTTGCAGACATTCCCCTTTGACATCACTTCCTGTTGCAACATGTGCAAATATCTCCACGCCTGCTCGTCTCAGAGACATGAAGTCTTTTTTTGAAATATCTTATTAATGTTACCTTTCCAAAAACACATAAACCACAACAACTGGATGTTGCAGGTACTTTAAGGATAAATAAAGACCAAGAGGTACCGCAGCTACTCATTATTAGCTCGTTATTTAATAAATTTAGTGAATTATAGCTGCACCCTCATGGTTTTGCTTCAAAAATGTTCCAATTATCTGAAAACAACAGGGATTTTTACATCAAAGATGATGGACTGAACCAATCTGTTAAAGACACTAAAACTAAAAACAGTCTCATTCACAGGAAATATTCTCATAAGAACAGGTTGTGGTGCCAATTATCCTCTTTTCTCTGATCAGTGCAGAGAAACCTGAGAGTGAGGTTCAGGTTCTGTTCAGGTTCTGTTCGGACTCAAACAGCTCGGAGACAAACCGTCGGCCGAGCTCTTTCATCCCAACATCGGGTCGCGACGCTCAGCGGTCTGCACGAGTTATCTGCTTGATCTGAACCATCTTAAACATCTGCTGGTGAACCATCAACACACACACACACACACACACACACACACACACACACACACACACACACACACACACACACACACACAC
>NW_013952606.1:393203-396805 GCF_001266775.1 Austrofundulus limnaeus
CACACACACACACACACACACACACACACACACACACACACACACACACACACACACACCCCTCAGCCTGCACTCCTCAGATACGTGCTGTATCAACATCATTAAAAGCAGGCGGCGTTGCCCCCATATGACACCCACCAGGCGTGTCGAGTAAACACCTCAAGAGCTCGTTAGCATCCAAACGCATCAGATGACACCGTGTGTGTGTGTGTGTGTGTGTGTGTGTGTGTGTGTGTGTGTGTGTGTCTCCCAGCAACAAGGGGAACACGGTTCGTTCCACAATAAGCAAACTCCTGCTAAAATATTCATGAGTGAGTTTCTCGGCGGGGCGCAGCAGGTTGAGTCGGGTCAACCTCATTTAAACAGCCCAAGTTTCTGAGTTAAAAACGGGAGCAGAAGCTCCGGAGAGGGTCGGCCAGCTCGGGTCAGAGGTCCGGAAACCCAAACAGATCGAAAAAAAAAAAAAAACATACCGAAAATATAAAAAGATTTTAAAAAAAGGACTTGTGCTGAGAATTTTAGATAAAGATGAGGAACGATGGAGCTGACTGACCACATGGAGGGGATGGACCTCAGCTACTGTCACAACAAATTTCAGATTATTTTTGTGTTGGCTGTGGCGGCCATCTTGAATCTGGTTCTTACAGCAGGTAGAAAAACGTCTGATGAGTCCTTTAAGATATTTTAACAACAAAAACAGTCACAAACACATCTGTCTTACAGCAGCGATGATATAAAAAAATAAGGGATTTTGTCAAATTTATGTCAATTTTATGGTTTTCTGTTATGATTATTCCAACAAAGATATTTAAATAATCCAGCGTAAATGTTTGTAAATTAATGTTTTAGAGAACTTTTGTGAAATTTTTTATATTTGTCTTTACCTGTGAGCTCAGTTTGATGATTTAAACAGATTTTCCTCCATATTCAAGCTATTCACTCAGAGAACCGTGTCCAACAGGTAAGATAATAATGTTCATAACATTTCCACTGAACCCCACGCTGAAGAGCTGAACCATCACTTTAACTGCTTGTAAATCACAATAACTTCAGAGTTTTCTTCTATGGAACTTCATCAGCCTTTTGGCCCACTCCTCTTTACATCATTGCTGTAGTTTAGGACATTTGAGAGTCGTACATCCAATATGTTCAACATTCAACAAACTCCCATCATTTCTCAACATGAGATGAGAATAAAAATCAAACATGATGTAAGCATTATTTCCGCATTCACCTAAACGTCCTTATTTCTCAAAAACAGTTTCGGACACTCAAACAGACGATAAATTCTTAGATTATTACGGGGGCGGAGCCAGAGGGGTGGCCAGGGTAACACTTGCCACGTGATTGGCCACCCCAAATGAATGACAAGTTGGGGTGGGGATTACATTTGGCAATAAAAGATGGTCATTTAGAGCTGAAACAAAATATGTTATCTAGCTGTATTATCTAGTGCAGTGAAGGCATAAAAAGTTTCCTAAAAAACTGAATTAATGTAAAGTAAAAATTCCACTAAATTTCAGCTCAGTATGTATAAAAAAAGCTGAATTGTATTTTGAATTTAGCTTTGGTGGATATCTTGGATTCATTTGATTTATCGCTCTCAGCTACCACCACACCAGATTTCACCTCAGTATAACTCTTTGGAATTAGCTGGAGTTTGCATGTTCATCCAGATTTTGTTAAAGATTATACTATATAAATTTACATCTGTGTAATGGCTGAATTAAAAAATTTGTAAAATTAGCATTAGCGGTTAGCTTAAATTGGGACTAGCAATCACTCCTGGCTTCACCAAAAGAAAACTAAACTCATTTAGTCTTAAAATGGAAGAATTATAGGCCTTTAGATGAATTAAAGTCATGGTGGCCATTATAAGTTTATTTTGATGTGCCCCCCAGATAACAACTTGGCCCCCCCATGCAAAAAATCCTAGCTCCGCCCCTGGTTTAATGTTAATTTTACTCTTAAAGTTACAGTAAAAATGTGGTTTTGTTTTATATTATCACCTCAGTAATAACTGGTCTTTTAAGTCACAAAATAAATACAAATAAACAGATTTCTGCAGGAATCACATTTTTAAAGACTGATAAACAAGTAAAGTTTCTGAGTCATTAAAGCCAAATGTAGAAAGAGTTTGAGAACCTTTGCAGATAWGATATTCTTAGCGACGCTGAGGTGATGGTGTTCATTTGATGCTGCAGAGATTTAAAAAGTATGTCTGCAGCTCTCTCCTGCTCAAACAGCTGGAGGCCTCGGGGAAGGTCGTGTGTGCGTTTGTGTGCGTTTGTGTGCGAGTGTGTGTGTCCAGGTCCTGGGGGAGGGATTTGGATCTAATTGGCAGCGGCACGTCAAATGTTACCCGTGAACCAAGCTGGCACGTCTGTTCGTCAAAAAATAAATAAAAAAGGCTCACCAACAAAACAGGAGCTGTGCATGAATGTGAATGAGTCCTCTGACCCCAAAACGACTTTTTATTTCCTCCTGCTGCAGGAACAGGAAATAAAACTTCAGAGAAGCTGCGTTGAGCGTGAAAACAGGAGAAACCAGTTTAAATCTTCCTGCCTGTAACCTGCAGTCCTCATGCTGCCCATTATGTGAAGATAAATCAGCCAACAGAATTATTTACTAATGACTGGGAATTATTTTAAATAATGACCTCATTAACACGACCACTAATGTTTAATAAATCACAGATACGGAGGAGCATCAACCAGTTCAAGTGCCTCTCATTCATTACTGATCATTTCATTAAATATAGAAWATCTGAATAATACAGGAGCTGATCCGTCACACGACATATTTATTAGATATTTTTAGATCTGCTCTGAAAGTTTCATTTTCACAGACTAACATTAGTGTTGCTATTTTTAGCTTTAATCAGGATGAACTCTTCCTGAAAGCAGAGGTAACCTGCTGCTTCAGAGTAACGGTCTCACCAGTTAGGGGCTCCTTTATTGGTTTTTCCACAGCTGGTGTGTTTGTCTCTCTGCTGCGCCACTCAAGTTTGGAAAATCTCATTATTTGTCTGCGATTTAAAAAAAATAAATAAAAACCTGCAGCGTAATGTTTCCACAGCTTCTCCCTCAGCTGCTTTGTAACTAAAGGTTCACTTGGAGGATAAACCACGAGCTGGATCTGCACGCAAATAAAAACAAATCTAACATTCAGATACAAAAAGTTGTTTCTCTTTGCTGCTGTTTTATTTAGGAGAAAGGTCAGTTCCTAAACCTAAACCCCCATATGTCCCTAAATCCTGGGGAAATACTGGTTTAAATCATGACCACCTGAGCGACTCAACTTTAACCACCTGTAGTGTTAGCAGCTAGCTGTAGCACCTAATCACATGACTTTAAATTTGAAAATTACACCTTATGAACATGAAAACCCACACAATAAAACAGAAATCAAATTAAAACCCATCATTGATCAAACAAATTTAACTAATCTAAATCAACAAAACTATTTTCTTATAATTATGTGTAAGATTTAAATTTGCAATTAATAATAAACATTTAAAAGTGTCCCTTTAAAAGAAAGATCGTTGAGTTTTATAAAATAAAAAGTTACATGACTTTAAATTTGAAAATTACACCTTATGA
>NW_013952606.1:396941-398573 GCF_001266775.1 Austrofundulus limnaeus
TTACATTTCAAAGATAAAAATGATACTTTTACTTCTTTACATTAAAATTTAACACCTTGTTACTTGTTACAAAATTAAACATGTTGGAACTCATCATGAAAGATGTTTCTGCATTTTAAAAAAAATGTAGTGATGAATTTACTCAACAAAGTCATGYCAAGTGGCTCCACTAAACCTAGCTGAGTAAATTGAGCAAGAAAATACACATATTGTTCAATTTACTCAACCTGGTTTAGTGGAACCAGTTTGGTTTAGTAAATTCAACCATGTCAAATTTCTTAGAGCGTGTTTTGTGAACAGTTTTATAACTTTTACTTGAGTAGTTTTATCATCAGGGAAATTTATTATTTACTAAAATCATTTTCTGTTCATGTCATTTTACTTTTACTTAGTTATTTTTTTCAAGTACTTTATATACCTCTGATTACTCGCCATGTTGCCCTCATTTCACCATTACTTTTGTCTAATAAATCACTAATATTCCTTCGTATGCCGTTTTATAATCCATACCAACTTATTTTTATACTTCTTGTAACTTTCCTCTGCTTCTTTTGTTTTCAAATGAGTACAAGTAATTTATTTTACAAGCATTTCTCAACTAAACTAATGGTTTGCTGATCCACCTGTTTGATAATTACTTTTGTGATTGCTAGAAGCAGCCACAAGGTGGTGCTAATGAGCAGTAGATAAAGTATGGTAAGCTCATTTATTATTTAAGTCATTTTTATGTTTACTATGATCTATTTACTGTGGTGGTCATCTTGAATTAGGTTGACTAAATGTTTATAATTTTTAGACGTACTTTCAGTGGTTACTTTGAGAGTTGCAATAAAATTTGCTGTGGCTCACGAGATATTTTGCTAACAAACACTTGTCTTATAGAGTGCAGTAACCAGGGCTTCACTTTTGTAAATATTGTAATTTTTTAAGCAAAAATTTTGGAAGTTTATGTTTAATTTTGAGAAAGAAATTCAGTTTAGACTAATGTTACTGATGCGAAACGATGGTTTAAATTATATACTACAACGGTCTGCCATACATTTGTAGTATATAGTCAAAACAAAACTGTAACACGCGGCGCGCTCCCGAGTCACCTGATCAAATTTAGCTACAAAACCTCCACAACCCACCTGTTGGTGTCTCAGTGACCCGGGTCAGGTTTGTCTCCCCTCCCTGGTCCTCCTGCACACCTCCATGTCCCTCTGCTCCTCTCCGGCTAACGTAGCATCCACCTGTGCAAGCCACGCCTCCTCCTGAGGCAGTAAACATCTACAGGTTCATCTTCAGCTGGTTCACAAAGTTCTGCCAGCTTCAGTAGCTTCATAATCTTAATAAAAAGAAGTAAAACTACAGATTGAGACATGAATAAACAGATTTTTTTGGTCAGAGGATGAGGTGATTTGTCATCACGCTGCCCTCTTGTGGTGGAGAAGATGTACTGCAGCTCAGAATTACCTTTGAGCTCCTCACAAACCTCTTCCCCAATGAGGTATWTTTACCTAAATATACCTCATTGCTCTTCCCAACCTGACGAGTTGGCAGCTGTCAGTCATCAAAGTACACGCCCCCATRCTAACAATACACATTCTGATTGGTCAGGCCATGTGAGCCTGACCAATCAGCGACCACAAA
>NW_013952606.1:398726-400378 GCF_001266775.1 Austrofundulus limnaeus
TATATATATAATATAAAGTGGACCTTTTCTCATTTCCCTCAGCTGCTCTAAAGGCCGATGCTTTTATTTTTCAGTGTGATGAACGTAATGTGTGGGGTGTGTGTGTTGTACACAAATGATAGTGTTAGCAGCTAGCTGTAGCGTGTTTCCCGTAGGAATATCATAATTTGTCAGCTAAAAATGGTGTAAAGCTTTGYAAAGCAGATTTTGCATTAATTGCTAATAAAATGTAAACATTGGTCTCATTTTAAAGGCTTTGCTTGTTTTGCACTGACACACTAGCAGCTAGCTTTAGCACTGACAATCTAACAGCTTGATCTAGAGATAAACAACTAAATAATATTTAAGACCAGAACTTTGGAGATAAATGTTAACATGGGAGTAAACTATCCTATAGTTGAGCTTATTGTGATCAGACTATTAAATTGTAGAGTTCAAAGTGTAATGTCAGCAGGGCTGTGGAAAAGAAAACAAAAACATGATTTTCTTGATGTATATCCTCATTGATTCTTTGTAAGTTCATTCTTCAATAAAAAGAAATAGAACTACAAATTTAAACATGACTAAACAGATTTTTTTTTGTCAGAGGATGAGGTGATTTCTAACCTCACGCTGCCCTCTTGTGGTGGAGAAGATGTACTGCAGCTCAGAATTACCTTTGAAATCAAGCAGACAGGAGGCATGATGGTACCTTAATCTCATTTTCTTAATTAAAAAAAATGTACATCACATAATATTTTACAATAAACACGTTTTCTTTTCTTTTTTTTCATTAAACGCTGTAGTTTCTTTTTCTTCGCTGTACATTAAAAACATTTTGGATACAAATTCTTCTGAGAAAAAAAAGAAGAAAGAGGCCATTATAGCTGCTGTCAGTGACAGATGACTTTGTAAGGACTGCAGTGTCTCCTACAAATAACTGACCACGTCCTCCTGATTGCCGTCCTAATTGTCTGAGTCGCTCACAGCGTCAGATTAGTTTTTACACCCTCCAGACAATTAGCGTGTGATTTGTCCAAAGTGATGCAGGAGCCCTGGAGATTTATTATAGCGCGGAGTCGAAGTGCATCACTCAGATGTTGGAATGCTTCTTTTTTTTGGGAAAACACTTCAGTAAAACACTGACACACAGTTTGGACGGACAGATTTAGTAAAACAGAGGACAGCAGACCAAACAACCACTGTTTCTGACTAAATCCCTGTTTTTATTTCCTCATTCATCACTTCCAACCAGACCAACTCCTCAGGTTTCCAGTCCTTCCATCGAAAAGCAGAGGTTTGTGCAGAAACCTTATTTAATTAAAAATACACAGTTCACATCTTTTCATGTGAGGTTCTGTGGTAAGGTTAGGAACAGTAAATATCTTACCTGTTGTGGATAAGATAGCTTTAAACTTTCATTTTATTTTAACATTACACGGCTTTTCCAACAGAAATAATGTGATACTGCTGCTGAAAGTGCTACAGCTAACCGCTACTGTTATTGTGAGTAATTTTGTGACACTAAAAAGGTGGTGTAAGGTTTATAAAATAATTAGCTTTCAGCAAATTTTGCAAAGCAGAGCTGCACTATGTATCATTATTGTGATATAAATATCACAAAATATTTCAATAAATCACATATATATATGTGTGTGTGTGTGTGTGTGTGT
>NW_013952606.1:400985-407303 GCF_001266775.1 Austrofundulus limnaeus
ATATATATATACAGTATATACACACAGCAGATGCCGACAGATTGTAGTGATATTCAATAATATTGTATGTTGTCATGGTATTTAGCAAAACAAAGTGAGGTCAGGTAAAAATCTATCTACAACAGGTAAGACACTGTTTATAACTTTTACACAGAACCCCATTAAAAAAACGTTTGGACCACATCTTGTCTACGTTGCTGATTGTTTCTTTCTTAGAGAAGAGACGGTCAAAACCAGAGGTGTTGGTTGAAAGCGGCCGTGTCCGCTCTTCCTTCAACACTTTGCTACTTTCAGATTTCTAAAATCTGAACTTGACTCATTAAAAATACTGAACTGATCTCGTGTTTCCAGTCTTCATCACTCCACAGTGACAGGAATTCAAACTGGGTCATTTCAAAACTAAAACAAAACAAAAACACCTGCAATAGCTTTCTGTAAACATGAGGCAGAACATGGCCGACAGGAAATCAAAGATTTGGCAAAAATAAAAACAGAACGTTTAAGACGTTAAAAACATGATACATTCTGTGCTTCGTCTGAGCAAAAACAGACAGATCAGGTGCTAAAAGGCAAAATAAAACCATGTGATCGCACAGAGACGACGGCCTGCTTCAGCGTCTGACAGGAAAAATAAAAAGAGCCACGTTTACGAAGGCAGTAAAAAGAAAAAAACTGAATGTTTGAACTGGTCAGCTGCACTYCTGTCAGCTTCATATCCAGTCGGGTCGGTGGGCGAGAGAAGCCTCGACATCAAGGCAGCTCTGACGGGCAGCTAATCCCAGATCTCTGCCTTACAGGAGGAYCTGAAACACGGTTAAAGTGCTGACTCAGCTAATCAAAGTCCATGTCAAGGTTTCCCTTTAAACAGTGCTGTGGGACAACAGGCTGTGCTGCAGGGACAGTCGGAGGTTTGGCATCGACTTTCTACACCGTTCTGCGAGAGAACAAAGATCCAGCTTTGTTTCTGAGGAAAAACGCTCGCTCACCCACCTTCAGCTGCAGGCGTGTTCCTGTAGCTCATCAGCTCAGCTTTAGAAAATAAATCCTCCATCAGATTTTAATTCCCCCTATAAAGCAGGTTTACATCTTAGAYTCTTAAATACTGTCAGACTGTAGCGTCCGGGTGAACACGGGACTRGAAAAGCAGCGATGAGATGAAAGCGTTTAAAAAGTTAGAAATCTCAACAACTGCAGGTAAAATCCAGCAACGTAAATAAAACTACACTCAGCCCAGTYCTGCCCCAGCTGTGTCTAATGGCAGTCAGTGTTGTGCTCGTCTCAGAACCGGCAGCTACGCCACTAAAAAAAGGCTCGTTTGTTACAAAAATAACAACAAAAAGGCATAAAATTACATCACGTTTCACGGACTGTGCACACCAACAAACACAGAAGCAGAGGCTGAACGTAGTGACGACCCACGTTTAAAAAAAAAAGATACAATCAACTAACAAAAAAAGGCCTTTTCACAGTTAATTAAACACGTTTTAAAGACGCTAACACGCACCGGTTTAACATGAAGTTTGTTTTTTACCAGTTTTTTTAGTTTTTAAGTCTTCCTACCTCATCAGACTTCACTCCGGTGGGAAAATAAAAGTAAAAAACGGTGCAGCCACACTCACACATGCAAACACAGGAACAAGTCATCCAGCGAGTCTGTTGGTCTGTGAGGTCTTAGAGGAGAACCGGCTCCTTTAAAGTGATAAAAACTGATCCTCCGTCAGGATCTCCTCCTTTACAGCGCAGCCTCCACCTGCTGAGGCCGGCGCTGGTTCAGGAGGCCRCCGCCCACCCGCCGCCGGAGGAAGGAGGAGTCCTCCAGGAGGAGGCTCTCTGCCTCTGTGTTCAGCCCCGCTGTGGAGGAGGCTTGGCAGGCTAAAGCTCGGGGCTGGCCGGTGGGTTGGAGGTGGTCAGGATCTTCATGTACTGAGTGAAGATTGTCTCGAACGCCTCGTCTCTGTGGATCATGGCACCGAACACCAGCGGCTGGAGGAGACAGGAAGTGGTTAGCACAAGGGTTTTTTTGTTTCCAGTGCAGAAAAGCTGAATGAAAGTCCAACAAACTGAACCTTCTGAGTGGAAGGAGTGGCTATAGAGATGCCCATCCCACTTCCTGGCAGGACTGATAAGACTTTATACTGTGGAGGAGAAAATTCAATCACGTTAGCTTAAACGCACACACCTGCCTGCTGCTCTGGTTAGAGTCAGGGGTTAACCTAACCTAACCTTTACCAGGACCAATTAGCGAACAGCATATGCAATTTCTGGTTAGCTTCTTAGCTTAGCCTCCTTCACGGTGGAGCTGCGAGCTCCATACGTTGCGGCCAACTGTTWGTGATTGGGTAAATCAGATCCAATCGTTTTAAACTTCGACAGAGGCCACGCCTCCAGCAAGAAATCCCTTCTCTGTAGCTGAGAGTCCAGAGCCTCTGCACGAAGCAAAGCCAAGRACAAGGGTCTGGTTTTCACCAGGCTAGTGTTTTTTAGCCTTTTTCTTTTAAAGCTAAATTAGAAAAAAAAGAAAAAGGCTACAGTGTTTTTTTTTTTTATTTGAATGGTTGAAGCAATGACAAGGTGATGAGTGTCATTAAGAGCTGACGATCTGGTAAACAAACTGCTTTAATATGAAAAGCCACGGCCAATATGTTTAAGATAAGTTTCTGTTTTTAAACTGAACAACTCTTCTTCTTTATGATTTCTGTCTTTTTCAATCTACATTTTAAAACAACCGTATACTTTATTTTATTGTGAATTTAGCTAACCGAAGCAAAAATCAAAACACTGTGGATTTTTTATCAGTTTGATTTTTCATTTTTCCATTTAGGTTTTAAAAACAGGAAAAACAGAAAGTTGTTTTCAGACCATTTAAGGTGGAGCTTGTTAAACAACATTTTAATAACAGCTGTCTGTCTGTAAATAAATAAATGCTAAATACTTTAACTAACTGCAGACTATATTTTATTAGTTTCTTTTTAAAAACCTTACCTAGCTCCACCTTCAATAATCTGATAATGGGAAGAATAAATGTTTTACTTTATAACTAGCTAACTAGACAAAATATATATATATTTATATATTAGAGTATAAAATGAAAGTAAAATGTTTCTTAAATAATTAAATAAAAACAAATGAACAAAGTTACAGATTATGGTGTCTCTGATGGTAAACTGGCCTCATTAAAAGGCTCAGAGCCAATCAGAGGCTGTGTTTTTGAGTTAAGCTTCGTGCAGTAGGTTGCCTTCAGTAATACCTTCTGGATGTCTGTGATGTCCACCAGCTTGATGACTTTGTTTTTCTTGGAGGAGCCAGATTTGGAGCTGGAGCTCTCGAAGCAGAGGTAACTGAGAGACAGAGACGAGCAGCCGTCAGACATCAGGCCTCCTGCTTCATCAGCTTTAATGAACTTTTCAGAGAACTCACTTCTCTGTGACGTAAAGAACTCCGTTCCTGATGTAATCTGTGGGCATCTTCCTGTCTCTGTTGATCAGGCAGCACCTCCAGCCGTTTTCACACACTGGACAAAAAAAAAACAGCACAAAGAGCCAAACTGTTACCGATGAAGCTGSTTTATTCTCCATGTTCAGAGCTGTAATGTCTCCACTCACCCGCCAGAGGGCGCTCTGACTCCGGCAGGTTGAAGATCTCGTGAAAGACGCCCTTCTTGGTGCTGTGGGAGCGACCCGTCTCCTCCTCCCGGCTCACACCGGAGGGGATGGTGGCRAGGCTGCTCCGTGACACGACTGGCTGAACCTGGAGGCAGACGAGACAGAGAAGAAACAGGAAGGAAAAAAAAACAAACAAAAACAAGACAACAAAAAAGTCAAAAGGGAAAAAGAGAGAAGAGCAGAAACAGGTCACATCTCTGTATGAAGCTCCTGTAATCCCTGCTGATAGAAAGATACAGACAGATGGTAAAACCACTTCTATCATGGTTTTATGTTAAATGTGCATCAGGCTTCACTCAGCATCCAGAGCGTCACAGAAACAAGACCCCCTCCCAAAAATAAATAAATAAATAAAATAATAATAATAACTAAAAACTGACTTGTTTACATTCTTGGACAAACATCTGGTTTATTCTACATTAACGTTTACAGCAATCAACAAAGACTAAAGGGACGACACTTCTGGGTGAAATAGAGTTTGTTAAAGGAAGGGGCGGGGCTTAAATTAGCTAACGAGGAATTTAACTAAACTAAAACTAAATATGTAGATCAGAAATGTCTCTGCTGGTTTTAAACTTGAAGACAAAACAAGACATTTATGATCCTTTTACACACGCGCACACACACACACACACACACACACACACACACACACACACACACACACACACACACACACACACAGAGGATTGGGACACCTGGAAGCAAAGGGACACACCAGAAGCTCCTACCTTCTCAATGCTGGAAAGCTGTGAGAGAAACGACAGAACACACCTGTGACACACACACACACAACACACACACACACACACACACACACTGGGATGTGATGTTTTATTGATCTTCCTTCTATATGAGGGGCCGTCAGTGGGTGGGTTCAACTACAGAGACCCCCTCAGCACACGCTCCGATGGTCGGACAGTTACGGGAGGATGTTTGCTCACCCGCCGAGACACGGTGGCGTTGGTCCTCTCTTTGAGCTGGGGGTCCGTGGGGAGGCTGTTCCACACGATGTACGGYGTGTCGTACTTGTCCCGGAGCTTCGGGCAGCTCTTAAACAGGAAGTCTATGATGAAGAACTTGATGCCGGCGTAAACACCTGCAGAGAGGAGCAAAAGATGGCTTTAACCACGCAACACTGGAGCTATTAGTTCAGAATCCAGCAGGATCTGAGCCAACAGTGGACACAACATTTGTGATAATAAGTCTTTGTACCCATCATGAAGCCCAGCAGCTTGTACGGCAGCACGCAGGAGCAGATGAAAGCCACCCACAGGCAGATGTAAAGCTTCCTGGTGCTCTCAGGCTGCACCCACATGAACAGGCTGCAACACAAACACACACAGGTTCAGGGGTTCAATAATGGATGCGGTGCTGCAGACGTGCTCAGAGGTGTAAAGCAAAGAAAGTCTCCAATACTTTACTTTTTTATCTTCTCCAACACGTCAGCCATCTTCCCAAAGAGGTTCTGCAGAGAGCAGAGGCGTCAGCGTTACTCGTGTTTGTGGATGGATTGGACACGTGTTAGAAACAGGAAGGTACCTGTGCTTTTTGTGCMACATCCAGGACGAGCTGGAACTTCTCTGATACGGTCAAGTCTTCTTTTGCAGGCTCCTGTTTGAAAAATATGACTGATCATAAATTACTAATATACAAAATGGAAAGATATGGAGGGACAGGAGCAGTACATAACTGGCTAAAAAGTTATCTTGATAATAGACAGCAATATGTACAAATTGGTCAGTCTAAATCTTCATGCTTGGATATTACATGTGGTGTTCCACAAGGCTCAGTTCTGGGTCCCAAACTGTTTATATTGTATATTAATGATATATTTAGAGTGACAAAAGTATTACATTTTGTTGTATTTGCAGATGATAGAACTATTTTTTGTTCTGGGGATGATTTAAAACAGCTTTTGGAAGTTGTGGTTTGATAGAAAGCAATTACCTTTAAATTTAAGTAAGACAAAATTTATGTTTTTTTGGAAATAGAGAAATTAATACAACTGTAAGGCTGGAAATTAGTAATGTAAAAACTGAACAAGTTTTTCAACATATGTTTCTAGGTGTAATTTTGGATCACACCATATCAAATGTGTGTAATAAGATGTAAAAAGTATTCGGATATTAGGAAAAACTAGGCATAATTTGAACAACAAAACTATGCACACTACACTGTACTATGTTACTGCCATGTTTAGAGTATTGTGTTGAAGTCTGGGGTAACGAATATAAAAGTTCTCTACAAAAAATATGTACACTGCAAAAAAGAGCATTAAGAATGATACACAATGTTTGGTATCGGGAACATACAAATCCACTCTTTTTCAAATCACAACTTAGGAAATTTATGGTTTTGGTACAATTTAAAACTGCACAGGTGATGTTTAAAGCTAGAAACAATATGCTTCCAAAGAATATTCAAAGTTTATTTAAAGTTAGAGAGGGTAGGGTAATCTAATGCAACCATGTGTACGCAGCACTCTTAAAAGTTTGTGTATATCAGTTTGTGGAGTGGTTTTGTGGAATGGCTTAGAATTCAAGACAAAATATAAGAAGTATATAAATAATGTTCATAAAAATAAATGTGATAGAATGCTATGCTAATTCTAAATTGTGTGTTAATGTTTATTAAGTTCTGATCTATAGATGAT
>NW_013952606.1:407444-409872 GCF_001266775.1 Austrofundulus limnaeus
TATTATTATTATTATTTAAATTGTTCGAAATAAAAATGATAAAAAAAGAGAAAAAAAATCAAGTCAAACTTGAACTTGAGCTCATTCTGGTGCAGAAAGTGCGACGTTTTCTCACCATGGGTTCAGAAACCTCAGGCACAATGCTCCACTGGATCCTCCAACCTCTGCAAAACAAACACTGATAATAAAACCCACCGTGCTGAATTCTCATCTCAAACACAAACTAAGTGACGCCACTTACCTGGCGATGAGGTAATTTAAGGACAAGCGCAGGATGGCCAGAAAGAGGAACATGGGAACAGCCCAACCGTGCCAAGCAGCATTCATGTAGATCTGAAGTAAAAATCAAACGTCAGCAGCTCAACGTTTGCTTTTCTCATCCTTTCAAAGTCAGAAACTGAATCAAACTCACAATGAAGGCAATAGCTGAGGTGTAGACTGAGTGCCAGTTGGATAAGGCTGAGAGGTTCCTTAAGAAGTTGGTGACAGGCCTGGCTCCTCGYTCTGAGGAGGAACATTTTCACATTYACACAAACAGTACTGTGTACTCACTGAAATACTCTGATCTTTGAGTACTCACTGAGTCGTCTCATGTTTTCTGTCAACCTGAAAGAGAAACACAAATTGAAGGTTAAGAGAAAGATAAAAAGCTCATTTCTGTGTGTGGGAGGAAGAGGAGGTGTCGCTGCGGCCTTCGTAAGTCTGTCGTGACTCATTTCTTTACAGAGGAGGTGAAAGAAAAGGAGCGGTGGAAAACGAAGCTGCTTTAAAGCTCATCTGCTTAGCTCGACGCTAACCAGCATTTTAAAACTAAACTAAGAACTTGAACAGATTCTGCGTCTCTCACCTTTTAGCACTTAGCGGTTCCTCTGCCTCCACGGTGCTCTCCTCTGGCTGGAAGCGGAAGTCTTCGATGTAGACCCCGAGGCGCTCGTACAGCCACTTGTGCAGCCGAGAACTCCAGCCCTCCTTCTGCTGCTTCTCTGCTGAACACAAACAAAACAACTGAGTTAGGATTAAAACTGAAGCTTTTATTTTACAGTGAATCCTTTCTGCACCCCTGGTCTACTGAACCATCTGAAAAAGAAAATAAGTTAAAAATATCTCTGTTTATACAGCTATTTCATGGTAAAAATGCTTTAATGTTTCTAACGTTTAAAGTCAATCTGAATGTTAAATATACTGTAATAAAATTATAAACTAAAGACCAACTTGTGCTGCCAGTTTCCTTCAAAGTGGCAGTTTCAACTTGTATTATTTACATTTCGCTTCTAACGATTCTTGCAAATGTTTTAAAACTACTCACTGCAAAGTATCCTGAAGTAAATTAAATAGTCAAGTTTAAAAGAGGTGAATCTGGTAGTTTTATATCGATWTGCTTGTAAAATGCAGGTACGTGCTCARTGTAAACAAAGYCCTTTTAGATTGTTGAATAAATGTCAAGTTTTCACCTCATTAAGCAGACGGGGAACAGACAGTTTAAAGAAGTTACATGGTGGTCTGTAGCTCTCATTCATACAAACAAAAACAAAGTCCCATCAGAAAAAAATAAACCATTTTTTATCTTTGTTTTTTACTTAAATGAAGCAAAAAAACAAAAACAAAAACAAGTAGAGTTTCTGTGACAGGCTGCTGATATTAAAGTGTCTAAAGATCCAATTTAAAATCTGTTTTCTTTAAGTTTGTTACCTGTCGACACAACACTGGTTCATCCCTCGAGTTGTGAAGGTTTTTGTGCCTAAATGGTTCACAGGTCAAAGTTAATGTTAAAAATATTCACCTGAAAACGATCAGGGACTGAAAATGAGACAAAAAATGTTGAAAGACTTWAAAAAAAGAGTAACGTCTTATTAGGAAACGTTCATTAGTTTCCATTAAATAATCCACATCAGTCCTAAACAGTTTTAAATGCTGTTCATCCTCATTAGGTCATATTTATAGACTAATATCCTCATTAGGTCATATTTACAGACTAAATGTTTTTGATATATTAATGTTTTTAAATGCAGCTTTTAGCATTTTGTTGTTTTTATGTGTTATTAGTACCTTCTACTCTGTGTCCTTGAAACGACATTGTTCTCATTATTTATACACAAGTTTAAAACAGAAAACTACTTCAAACACTATAAATAAATCCTGAATATCCACTCCCACACACACTTCYAGTGGAAGCTTTAGCTCGGACACGTCTGCCCTACATGAAGTGATCTACAATCGTAACCCATTTTCTAAATTAGCTTTGGCTCTGCTCCTAGCTCACCTTCTCTTTCACTGAAAGACACACACGCACGCACACACACATGCACACACGCACGCACGCACACACAGAAGCAGGGATCACTGCAGCACATTAGCAGACGGGACAAACATTTGACTTATCGTGATCATGTACAAGTCTTAACCACTAAGTTGAAACAGAAATTATACG
>NW_013952606.1:410480-411666 GCF_001266775.1 Austrofundulus limnaeus
TTTTCCTGTTGAATCAATAAATCAAATCAAATCAAACATCTAACATTCAGTCCAACCAGCTCCTTTCTGCTTACAGATTTAAATTAAAACAACACATCTACACCTGTGCTGCACGGTTAGAATAATAAAACCRAACAGTTTTTCATGCAGAGTTTGTTCACCCTGCTGTTCATTTGCTCGTTAACGGCCCACCGTAAATCACCCTKTAAGTGTGCGTTTTAGTCGTTAGGCACACTGCTTCGTGTCCTACAATAACCCACAAACACTTCTGATKCACTCGGCTCCAATCGAATGCCACACACACACACACACAAACACACACACACGGTCCTCTGGATTTCCTCTGCCCCCTTACAGGATATTATATTCACTCATTTCCTGCCCCTTGTTTCCAGCCCGGCCCCCTCAGCTCCTCACCTGTCCCGTTGTTGGAGGGCGACTGCTGTTTTCGCGGGGGCTGCGGTGGAGAGTCCTCCAGCCTGAAACAAACGCAGATGGAAAATCAAATGTGGGAGATCTGTCAGGTCACACTCTCACTTCTGTTTCAGCAGAGCTTCAGWGTCACATGAGGAACGGCTCAGGAAGCGCTTCGCTCGATCGACGCCAGCCATCAGAACACAGAGAGAGACGGACGCCGGGGACTGATTAGAAGCAACTTCAGCCTGAAGTCGACAAGCTCACAGCAGATGTTTGGAAAAGAYTGATGCCAAAAACAAAGAGTAAAAAAGAACGCCTTCATTTATTCTGTGTGGATTCTGAGTTCTCAGATTAGTCTGAAAACAAACWGATCTGCATTTATGTAAATAAAAACTTAACTGAACACAAAACCACTTTTTTTYGTCTTGCTACAGCTGAGCACAAATAAACAGTAACTGAGCTCTACCTGGTATTTCCTGCATAGAAACAGTGTTTTAACACATCCTCTTATAAACACTAAAGTATCCAGAGAAAATGCAGATAAACTGTAATTTTATAYGTCAGATTTTACAAGTTTCTGTTTACTTTTGAATTAGAGGTGTCATTTTATTGTGTGTGTATGGGGGGCGGGGTTGCATTATGGGAGCTGTAGTTTATAACTTCCTTTAAGACAATAATACATGTCTGAAGCACTCATGGGCCACAAAATGAAATGGTGGACCACATTTGGCCCACTGGCCTTGAGAGTTTGTTTTAGATGATATCAAAT
>NW_013952606.1:412116-414124 GCF_001266775.1 Austrofundulus limnaeus
TTTTACCATTCTCCTAAACTTTTACATTGATCCTGCACTTTTAATATCATTCTCCAGATTATTACACAGTTTTATTCCTTGCACTGAAGTACATCTTTCCCTAAAACTAGTTTGGATTTTAGGTTTCACAAACACCTCTGTCCCTTTTAAACTGTAGTAACTCTGTCTCTTAACAAAATTCGATTGGATGTTCAAAGGTCATATCTTTTTATGAGCCTTATATATAATCTGCAAAATGTTGTAATCAACCAAATCATAGAGTTTCAATAATTTCAGCTGACATAATAATGTATTTGATGGGCAATCATAATGTTTTTTGTGACAATTCTTATAGCTCTTTTCTGCAAAATAGAAACAGGATTTTAAGAACTATATATATTAATAATGGCTCCTTTAGAGTCCTCCTAGATCCTCTAAGATCTTTGGATTAAGGCCTAGTTGAGGGGACTGTGTGTACTCTAGCTCTTATAATTTCAGTTTTAGGTCTCATTTTGTTCTGTATCCTTTTTTTCCCCCATCTTTTATGATTGTTCCTTCATCTGTTTGTATCTCGACCTACTTCATTTCCTCACCTGAATCTTTCCAGGTGATTGGTGTCGACCAGGAACGAACTGGAAAACAAGCTAGTTTATGAAACCTCACACACGACGTCAAACCTGCAGACACTCCTGAGGTCAGTCTGCTGAGAGTCACAAGTGCAGCTTCTTGTTGGCGGTCATCCTCTGATGGTACGGTCGTAAACAYGTCTTACAGCGGCACAGCTTCTACATCCCTGCCAACACTGACACATGCCTGAGTCATCTCTTAACTCTCTTTCCATCCACATCAACAGACACCTCCTGGAGGAATTCCCTGCCTTCCGAGCTGCTGAGTCTATTTATAACAGAAACCTTGGACAGGAGTGGCACAATCCGGCCTGACCCGGGGTGAACTCTGCTGAGCTCAGACGTCAGGACCGCCCCCGTCTCCTCAGCTGTCCTCACCTGGTTCTGAGCACCTCGTTCATCTTCTGCTCCAGTTCCATCCTCTTGCCCCGCTCTCGGTCCAGCTCCTGCCGCAGACAGTCCACATTGGTCTCCTCGCGCAGCTTCCTCAGCTCCTCCTCTGAAAACACAAAAGCCTGCGAGTCAATGAAGTTCATTTTCAAAAAGGGAAACATCACAAAGTACTGCAGACGTGCGACGGTTTCGCTTCCTCTTCCGGTTTAACGGTGTTACGAAAAATAAAACAAGTAATAAATATTCCAGCATCACCACGTATCAGCAGTGTCACGTTCATCACTTCCTTCTTGTTGCTATAAACTGGTTTCAGGTATCTGGACTTTCTGAACCTGGACTGCAGCATCAGCTGAGTTTCCTCTCAGCCTTTTGTCCTCGACCAAAGCCACGCATGAATATTAGAGGAGGACCGAGGAGGAGTGCGCATGTGTGCACAAGCCTTTCAGTTCCTGCGTGCATGTACGTGCACAAATACTTGTTGATGTGTAAAAATATTCAGACTTTTAAAGCAAACAGGAAGTAGGAGCTGTGACACCGAAATGGTGTTTTTAAGATGTTAACAGACAGAAAGAAGCTCCAGGTCTTAATTAAGGTTTAATATGTGACCCATTGTATCGAAATGAGGATTAAGTTGAACTTGGTCAAAATGACTCTTTAAAAGATACATTTTGATACCTGGATCATTCTGATATCATAAACAGAACCAGAAATATGCCCTAATTTGTCTTGTTGGTTACAATAAAACATTAATATTTGGTCTAAATCCTAATTTTCTGTAATTTTAACGAGGAATTTTTTATTTCATTATGAAGAGGAAATCTCAAATAGTTTTTAAATATTGACATTTCCCAGTTGGAAAGAAACAAAAACTTTACTAGCTCACAGGGAAGATCTCAAAATTTAGAGGGATTTTTCCTCAAAATCAGTTTTTTTTGTTACTACTGCTGAAAAAAAGTGCTTAAAAATTTGTTTTCTGATTTTAACGAGGAATTTTTTATTTCATTATGAAG
>NW_013952606.1:414185-426248 GCF_001266775.1 Austrofundulus limnaeus
ATTTTAAAGAAATTCAATTTTGTTAGTGCTTTAATCAAAATCCTATGTTTGCCTGTTTCTCCATAAACCACTTTTAAATTTAATCCTTGTTTTGATGCGATGGGAAACATATTTAGAGTTTAACTGTCAGCCTCAGTGTTTGCTCTCGTTTCTTCCATTAATGCTAATAAAACATTTACTGTTTGAAGCTCSTGCAGCTCAGAGACTGGACCCTGACCTGTCTTTAGATATTCATAAAACGTGTCATGTTTCAGACAAATATTTTTCATTCTAGCGTTTCTGATTAAAAACAACAAAAAGCAGTTGAGGGAACACACAAGTCTTTTCAGAAAGTCTCCTGAGAACAACAAACCAATCTGGTGTAATCAATCCTGTGTTTTGTTTTTGCAATATGACTCCAGCTGCACTTTCAACCTTTCAGGATGGTGTCCTGCACCGGATCTCTTCTGTGGAAAGTGACTAAATGATTTCAGCCGTGGCTCACAGGCCTTTTTTAGCTTCTCACCTACAAACAAAAACTAGTGCTAAAAAATACAAYAAGGATTAAACTTGTTTTTATTATTTCTCACTGTCAAAAGGCTAAAGGCAGGTTCCTGTCTTTGTGTTTGTTTTTGATAAAACTCTGAGAAAGTACTCACTAAATGTACATCTACAACTACTTGACTTTTGGAGTAACTCAATTAAAGATGGCTGCCACCGCTCTTCAACCTCAGCCAACATTAAAATGACTTTAACTCAGTTAGATAAATGTTGGTCTTTTAGTATTTGGAGTCAGCTCTGTCAGTAAAATATGTCATAGACCACTTTTAATGGAACTACAACCTTTTGAAGGAAACCCAACTGTTGTTGGCAGATAATTTCCTGAATTACTGAAACACGATTTTTATTAAATAAAGCACATAAAGTCATTCTTTCATTCAACATTTTACATCAACAACAAACAAACACCGCTCATCCTGGCTTCTACACAGGAGGAACTAATGAAGACAAACAGGAGAAGACAAACAAGGTACAAAATAARTAAGAAATAAGACTATGGAAAGCCACATCACTGTTTTCTGAACCTTTAACAGGACAGAAAGTTATTYCAGGTCATTCTAACTCAGGACTTCTCTAATCCACCTGTTTCTGTAGGTGGAGCTGCAGATCTCCAGTTCAGCAGCTTCATGGCCAGGAGAGTGGAGAACTCAATACAGCCTTTTTATCAGCAGGAAAGAAAAGTGAATTAGGACCACTGAATGGGTTTTWATGAAACTTTCGTTTCGTTCTTTTATGACCGTTTTATTTCTAGTAAACAATCACAGTGATAAACAATAGCTTTTCAATTAAATGGAAATTTCTGGAGATCACCTGAAGACATCTCGACTCCAACTTTAGAAACGACAGATTTAGAGTGTAAACAAGAGGCCGGTCAGAAGTTAACACTCTAAGCAGCTTAATGTTCGTCGGGCTGCCCCCAAGTCTCAAGTTCAACAGACAAATATAAATAAGTCGCAGTGCATCCTGGGTAGTGTAGGCCAAACACTGCTGGAGAAAACATTTAAAACCAAAGCTATATTTAGACAACTTTCTGCTTCAAGTGTCCTGTCGGTGTCGCACAGCTAAAACAAAAGGGCACTCTGTTGCGCAACGAGGCTTTCAGTAGAAATAGGGCAGCGAGTACAACAAGATGATACGATGTGCTCTGTGTGTCACAGAAAAGATAGATGGACCACTCTCACACCCCTGCTCCAGAGAGGCCCTCTGCATCGGAAACCATATTAATAAAGCTGTCGATACACTAAAACTGGATTTGCTGTCTGCTGTTTGAAATTCTCATCATGAGGTAACTTATCACGGCGTGTCTTTGACCAATGGGAGGGCTCGAACCRGACCGTTTATCTGCAGCACAGGAGGGTCGGCTAAATGTCGAGGCAGATGTCAGTTTTAATAACGGTGACCTTATTGTGAAGGAAAACTAAATTGTCACCCATATATTTAAGTTTTGAATGTATTTCAATTATGTTTCTTTCATGTTAGAGCACCTTTAAAGAGTCATTTCTTGTTGTTGCAGCTTAAACCTCACACACAAACACCCGTAGTTTCTGCACAACTGGATTGCAGAACTATTTGTTTTGTTATTATTGGAATGTGAACATGTAAGAGACGATGAAATACGAAGTATAACCACATTCTAAGGTGTTTTCCTCTGTTTAAGGACCACAGAACAAGTTTTAACTGAAACTAGGAAATTTTGCTGCTCAGATAAGAACCACTCCTTGCATGTGAAAAATAACCAGTTTTGGTTTGTTTGTTTGGTTTCTACTAAAGGTATAAAAAATGCTTCACTGGGGCTGTGTCCTCAGACTCAACTTTTATTGTTGTATGCATGCTGACTCTCATTTTATTGCAATAAAATTACTCAGAGATCATTGTAGCGAAGAACTTTGTTGATAATGTATTTCGGCACTTTGTTTAACAGAATGGAAAGGCTTTTTTCCACCACATTATCTATGTTCTGGCTTYATTTATACTTTTTAAAAAAACATCAAAGAGACGCGAGTTATTTTTATCGAGGGTGTGGAATGTAGATAAAAAGGAGATTATAATTTGGTCAAAAAGCAATAACATTTTTGCCCAAAATGGCTGTTAATCCCTGCAGTTTTTTTTCTTTTTTTCCCTTATTATGGTCTAACAGAAATTATGACAGCAGGATTAACCATACTTTGCTATAATTCTAAGAGATAAACATACATGAGGACATGTCAACTCATTGGTTTTCTTTAAAACTCCACATTATTTTACTTAGAGATAGGTTTGAGCTACTTAAATAAGATTTATCTAATATTATCAGATTATTTCTCTACTAATCTGATAAATAATCTGCAACGAGTCTTAACTTTCATTTCTAAAGTATTTGATTTGGACGTTGACAAACTTACTAAGGTTGAGGTTACTTTTATGGCTTTTGACCTTATCGACGGCTCCGCTGAGGAGCAGCTCGAAGCTATCGAAGGTGCCGTCCTCCGTCTTGGACGTGCCGACACGTCTCTGCAGTCGTCCCGTTCCTGGGGATCCTCCGCAGGAGCGGGACGGCACGGCGCTTTTCTCTTCAAATCGAGCCACGGCTTCGGRTCGTTCTATTCTTTCTGCTCAAAAAATAAATAAAAAAAACCTTCAGGCTCAAAGCTACCGTCCGTGCTCCATGGATACAGAAGGGCAGGTTCATGCAGGCAAATGAATCCCCAGCAGCACAACGAGCTATTGTGACAGTTCCTCCACGCAGAGTGATGGTCAGCGGTCAGAGCTGGTGGGAAGAGAAGGAGGGCAGTGGAGGTAGAGAGAGGTGGGGCTTTGATGGATGTCCAGCCTGGAATCAGCAGCGAAACACAAATTACACCTGTTCATGTTGCAGAACAGCTTTAAAAGAACTTTTTAACAAATAGTTTGTTTGTGAGGTTTTGGTTTGTAAAGATCCGGTTTAAAGAACAACAACAGAACGAGCTGAGTGTGCCGTTACTTTACGTAACAATCTGCTTTTGTTTGAGTATGCTAGGATTTTTAAGACCTGAAAGGGGAAAAGTACAGCACGAGTTCTTCTATCCGGGCCGGAGACAATAGCTCCTTTCATTAACGAACGGGTGGGGGTGAGGGGGTGTGAGGGGGTTCAGGGGTAAGAGTGACGGAGGGAGAAAATCAGTCGGCCTCTCATTGTTTGAAACTACAACAATGTTTGCCAAAACCAAGAGATGACTTGGACAAAGAGGAGGGTTAAGTTTTGGCACTTCGGCCGATCTGCAGATCGACGCAAATCGAGGCTCCGACCAATCACAGACGAGCTGAGGACAAAGAGGAGGGCGGAGCAACAGCAACTTCAAAGCTACCCTCAACTCCTGACACCGGAGAGCATTTCATCTTTCAAACATTTCAGCACATTTTGAAAGTATAATGAAAGAAAAAATGCATTTCTCCTTAAAAAAAGGCAGGAAGTTGTGACACGGAGCATCGAACACTCAAGCTGACAGCTGGACTTTTTCCACTACAGCACACTGAACAAGCCAACACTACAATTCAATCACACTCAGACAGATCGTCCACCGATCTTTACTRGCAGCCAGTTGTCCTGATAATTTCATCAGCGGAGCTACAAAGTCCAATCAAACAAGCCGACTATATATTTCTTTAAAACAATTGTGCTGTTATCTAGTGAAGTCCATCACATTTACTCAATAACTTATGGATTTGTTTTTCTACAATCCTGTGCAGAAGTCTTGAGCAAATCGGCTCTACAGGACACCAAAATGGTTATAAATGCGTCAWTTGTTTGAATACTGAGTGACAATTTGGTGTGGTGGTAGCTGAGAGTCATTCCCAAAACACACAACTGTCATATCCTTTATATTTTACTTCCAACGAGACAGACTTTCTTCTAATCTTTAAGTGATTTTCAGCCTTTTTTCTAAGATCTATCCAAGCTTTTCCTTGGACTTTGGCTTCTTTTTAAAATTATTTTCAGTCCAGTACTTAACCACTGATTTCATGAGAAAGGCTTTTGTCCTGTGAATCAGTCCACTATTAAAAAGGTTTTTAAATCTGTTCTATCAACACTTACAGAAACCATTTTAAATCAACTCTTTAGGTTGTTTGATACCGGCAGTCTGGCACAGAAAATCTGCTTTTTTAAATTAAAACAAACAAACAAACAAACAAAACATACGTGCTTAACATGTGTGCTGTTAGCCCGTGGGCAGTGGTTGCATCAGGAGTAAAAGCAATGACCTTATATTCATATGAGGCATACACAAAACATAAAACCATAGTTTACATTTTGAATGAGTCCATCAAAAACACTGATTTTATAAACATATATAAAGCAGAACATTTTCATTTTAATATCTGGTTTAGTTTAGAAATACTTCAGGGTCACAGAGGAGAAAATGAGTCACTCGTCTAAAAGTTTCTAGAAAAGTAAATGTGAATACGCTGCCTTCAATGATGACTCAGCTGAATTAAAGTTTAAATGCAGCTAAATAAATAGACACTAATGTCACATTAGACAGAGGGAACATCAGGTCTGTTTGTGACCTTCCACTTCATGAACACTCAATTATAGAATCAGTCTGAACCGTCAACATCGTCCGATCGGCTCAGACAGAAAACAGATGCTGTGCTGGATGTCTYCATTAAAATGCAGCAGGTACACAAGCTGCTTATTACGAATGAATCACCTCCACAGAACAAGAAACGAATAATGAGGCAGAGCGCAGCAAAATCCACTTGTATAATTAAAGATAAACAACTTAATTCTTCTTATTCTCTGCAATAAAAATGATGCAAATGTAGAAATTAACATTTCTACATCATTTTAAACTAAATCAGAAAATAAATTATTTTTGTAACTTAAATCCACTATATGTCTCTGTGTTGGAAAAGTGATATTGTGTTATAACTTGTAAAGGGATGCTTTTTAAAAGTTCCCATGTTTTGGGTAGACTGGTTTATTGTGGAAAACTAAAACTGCAGTGTTTTTCAGCGTTGCCACAGTTCAGTCTGACAACAGCGAATAATACATTTTTGGCATCAAGACTTTCTTTAAACAAATATCAGCTTCTGCAACATTCTTCATAAACTACAGCACCAAGTGTTTCCTGTTTCCCACAGCAGCTGTGTAATTTACAGAGTCAAGTGATTTAAAACAACCTGTTGACACTGATTTCATTTTGGAATTCTGTAGAAACTCAAATCTTCTCAAGAGGCCGGATCAYGCAGTAGTTTTTTATTAAAGTGGAGTTCTGCAGGAAAGTTGTGAGCAACAGTTGGGTTTCAGTGATGTGGTTTTGATGATGCGTCAAACGTATGGCAGGAAGTGAAATGTCTGCAGAGGAAACTGTTGTAGAAAGTTTGTACTGTTCAGTAATATGCCAAACATGAGCCGTCTCAAAGACGAATGAGTTTGACAGAACCTAAAGGTTTGCCAACATTAGAGGCTGTCGCATCGCAAAATATCTGGTCCTTCAGATGTCTTAACATCAAACAGTARGGGTGTAAGAAAATATCGATACACTAAAATATTGCAATATTTCATTTCCCAATGCTGCATCGATTCTCTAAAGCATTGTCTCGATTTTTAAGTGAGGATGAAAACRTAAACTGTCWTGCCAGCGGTTCATTGTTGTAATTTAGCCTCTGACCACTAGGTGGCAGCAGTCAGCACACCATTTGTCTTCTCCACTCCTAAACAKTCAGAGAGTTTAACGATAGCTCAAACATTAGCATTGTGAGTAATCATATAAAACATACTGAGTTTTTCTTCATTTGAAGTTTTGGAGAGAAAAATGGCAATATATCGCCTTGGTTACAATATCTCAATATATCGCATCGTATGGAAATGTATTATATCACTTAATTCTTGCCAAACTCAACATGTCCACATGATTATCATTTGTTTTTCGCCAGGGTGAGCGTTTGTTCTTATATTCGCAGTAGTGACTAAAAATACCAACTAACGACGACATTAGCCTGACAGTTGTTTATGTTTCAAGGTAAACCACTCTCAGAGATCAAGTGCTAATTATGGGTGCACCGATTACATACTTATGGCCAATCACCAATTTTTAAATTAGCAGAATCCAGTTTTCACAGCGTTGTTCTCTAAAATKTCTACATTTTTCACTTTGGTAATGGATAATACCGCTTTTCCTTTTCTCTAAAATGGTTAGAGCAGCTGTAAACTACACTAAACAGGCATTTTTTGGCAGACACTTCACTTCCTGCCCTCCGTCTGCTTTGTGACATTCCTGAAAAGTAGCCCATAAATATCTTCCCATAAAAGTTTAAAAACAGACCGCTCAACTTCCTGTATTGAAACTTGTTTCTATTATAGAGCTATTTTGAATGTAGTAAACATTAAACCATTACCACATCCAACAGTAAAAATACATYAAGTATATCCAAGATAAAGTTCTCCCCATTAAAAATGGCTGAAAAATATCCAGTACAAATTTTAACGACTAGATTTTTAACCRTCTGTATATAATTCACTAGTTGTTTAGGTCTTCTCAGCACTCCAGTCCAAATTAAACTTTAAGTCTTGAAACTGAGTTTGTTCAAAGATAAATACACAACAGGTGAGATATATTTGTCATAACCTTTTCATATATTGACACTTCACAGAGTCTGAGCCCCTCCTTTAGGACAAAACCCTGGAACAGGTTTATTGAGTGCACATTATTAATGGATTCATTCAATCTTTTATTTTTATAGTGAGGTTTTATTGAGAAGTAGATGGCACCAGAAAAAAAAGTGCACTACAGACCTAATTCATCTGATTCCATTAACTTTCACTTGTGCTTTTACTGTCTGAACATGTTCTCCTGCCTGGTGTGAAGTAGGGCAGCGGCTGGTACACCCAATCGATCGGACGGACTCCGCACAGCTCCGAGCCCGTTCCCCCGGCGCCGACCTTCAATACACGACCCCCGCACACACAAACACAGCAACACACAGTTCTTTCCAGTATCATGGATCTAATGGTGGTAAAACCAATAAACCCCAAATAGGGGAAAGCCTCTGGACTGAACTGTGTAATGTGAGACGACTGTATGAAGGAGATGATGGAAACTGAAACAGAAAGGCTAACGCCTTTGTTTTGCCTTTTACAAATAGAAATGTCAGGATGTCGTGATTAAAAGGTAGGATAATAAAAAACGGGACATCACAGGAGAGAGAGATAAAGAGCTGAGTAAAGATGAGGTTAAAGGAGCAATAAGAATTTAACATTACTAATATCCTAACAAGAGGTTATTTCCTCAGAWACATCCACCTCTCTGCTTTTACACCAATTTAAACCACAACCTSTGAACCGGCACTGAGCACAGCCGGCACGCTGAAACCTACATTTCTACAGAAATTATTCCAAACATAATGACGCAGCCTCTAACGTACGTCAGTGGAACTGGAATGGACGCATCCTTTTTGTTCTGTGTGGGCAGAAAAACTGAAAGAAGACAGCCAGTCTGTGTGAACGAGTAAATAATAACAGCAGAGATTGTCGTTAGTGCTCAACCCAGGCACCTGCTGAGTTCAAACTTTACTAAATACATTTCTCTCACCTTAACTGGTGGAAGAGCTCAGAAACTGACAGTTTTATTAGATTATTCAGAGACTATGCATCACAATGTGCAGTCACTCAGAGGAAAGAAGAGACTAAGAGTTAACAGTTATTCTCTTCCATTAGACTGATTTATTTGTTTTGCATCATTACATCAGGGCCCATCCATTCAATAATTACAACAGAGGGGAAAATGCTTTTTTAAAGAGTTTTAAATTGACAAACTAGGTTTTGCATCATCAAACATGAACTGGCAGCTTTTTAAATGCCAAATGATGTAACAATGATGCTAACATTTAGTAACATTTGCATAATTTTGCAGCTTACAGAATTGTAAAAGGCAAAGCAATGAAGTGCTTTCAAGCAWAAAGCTATAATTTATAGATTACTTTCACAAAAATGTGAAATAAACCTGTTCATAATAATAAGAAAAGAAACCTTTAATAAATAGTAATTGTTACGAAGTTAGTGTGATGGAAACTACAGAACCCATAATCACTAAAAATTCATTACAAGAGAAGAAGCTGTCAAACTCCAGCTGCATTCGGTCACAAATTACTCAAAGTAGTACAGATYGATTATTACAAATACCAAACAGAACCGTCCCATTAGCCAACCCGCAGCATCTGCAGTGGAAACTCTTCTTCTTGTGAAGGAAGGAAACATTAAACTGGTGTTTGTTGCAGCGTGGGCCCCAGTTTTATTTTAGGCATCAGCCAGAAGAACAGAAAAACACTCCCACATTCAGCTCAACCAGAGTGGAGGAAATTAAAGATGCAAAACCAAATAATCAGAWAAACAAATCACACAAACAATCAGATGCTTCGAGGTTTCAGGATTTGTTTGTCGGCTTCTAATTCTCAAATGAGTCACCGACAAACACCAGAATTCCTTAATTTTCCTTAAATTTATCTTAACATAATATGTTTGAYGCAGACGTTCATTCAGAGCCATGCATCTGGTTTAGTTTTGACTTGAAAGGCATCAAGAGGAGTAAACAAGATCTCATAATTCTGATAAGACAGCTCGCTAAAGACCAAGTCTTAATCCATTTTATAGATCTTCTGTCAGCTGAACAGGAAAAATCTCATRGGTAATAAAGCAGCAATGCTCTAACTACCGTAATATAAAAAAAAACTACCGTTTGATAAAAATCCGTCCAAAGTTCAACAACCAGTCAATGGGTCAGATTTTATTCATTTATATTTTAACCCATAAAAACTAAACCACAGCTGGAAGGTTCAAGTTCARTCTTCTGAGTCTTTTATGTAATGAAATTATTGTTTAAATTAAAGTTAAAACAATCTTGTTTTGCTGCAGTACGTTCATAAAAAGCTGTATGTTAGGGCTTCATTCATAAACTTTAAAAAAGATAAACACTGACTGAAAACAATCTAATTTAGTGTAACTCTTAAATTTACATAACGAATCCAGGCAAAAAATAAAACATTAAAAACATGTTTTTATTTTTGTATCAACTTTGTTCCAGCACAGCTATAAAACCCAAACAGAACATTCTGCTAAAGGAAATGTTTTATTTCACCCTGGTAATCTCTTTAGCTTCTATTAATATAGAAGCACTTAAATCTGTATTTGTTTGTTCTCAGCGCACAACAGACCATGACAAACAAGCACATATGTAGCAGGATTAACTGTGCACACGCGCTCCGTTATTTACCGTATGATAACAGGAGCAGGAAGCAGAAATAGATGCAGAACGACAAGAGCTAAAAGCTAAAAGAGTGCAGGACTCCATTAAAGTGCTGAACTGCTGTCATGTTTCATGAGTTCCCTGAAAAACTATTACATCATTCAGAGAATAATGATGATAAAAAGGAGCAGAAGCTGTTTTTAAAGGTCGTGAAGCTTCTGCCGATGAAACGATGGCTCTAAAACAGCTTGGAYGATGAGAGATCACAGCTCAGTTAGGCAACAAGACGCCTCAAATTTTGATTTTACTGCAAAAAAAAGTGAAATAAAAAAGAAAGAAGTGAAAAAATGTTTTGCATCATGACGGAGCAACAGTGAARCTTTCAGCTCAGTCAGAGGCTTTGTGTGAGACAACGTGGCCTGAGGTCTAACCTTTCACACACACTTTTCCTGTGGTTCACTTTCTCTCTAAAACACACACAGGAAATAAGAAAGTGTGTGTGTAATACACAACTCGACGCTGTCCTCGTATTAAACACAAACATCATTACTGATCGATCGTCTTCTGTTCTCAAACCGTTAAAACATTCCTCTCATTTTTATTAAATCTCACGACTTTTAAAGAAGCCTCACCCAACCCTGCAGCTACACTCAGTGTTTAAAGAATGACTCCATTATTCTACTGAGTCACTATTTGTGAGTCAGCGTCTCCTTGATGATGTGAAAGATTGAAAGGAAAAAAAACTCTTAATTCACAATTTATATACATGTTGTCAGGTTTTCCTGTTTTACGGCCTGTACAAATGCAGCTCAGGTCCTGCATGCAAATGTTACAATGCAGAAAGTGAAACTAAAAATAGGCCAGCAGCAACAACAGGGACGTTATGCAAAAGCTAACCTCACGCCGGCCTTTCCCCAGAGGCCTCGGYTGCTTGGAACATCCATTCTGACAAATAAAATGTGTCCCCACTTATCAGGAGCGTTGTGGTTTCAGAGTCAACATCTCTGATCTCTGGTGCATTCTTACAATCTGATTATTAATCTGATTACTCCAGGATGCTTCCTGGCTAATTTCAAGGTTGCTAACACACAGGAACCAGAACAGGAACTCGTGGATCTAAACATTAGATTACACAGTCATACAAGTTCATGTATCATCTTTTATTTGTTTGTTAGTTTGGGGAGTAAAACAGGTCCTGCTTGAGGTGAGCAACAACTGAAATAAAACCACGGAGCTCAACGATGCTGACCAACAATAAAAACCAACATCATGCTGTGTCCATCTGAGGGATGCTCACAAACACTTTGCAGTAACTGCATCTCCTTCAGGAAACAGTGAAAACACAGGGATGTATTCACTGTAAGCAAACAGCACGGCTTTGTTTCTGGAGAAATGAGACTTATCAAAACAAGCCAGCAGCACCTGTTGAGCTGGGATTTGATTCCAAACAGAGCTGGCTTCCTGCTGCAGTTTCAGCAAATCACCTGTGATTAAACTGTTTTATCATCAGAAAGGGTAAAAACTCTGAGCTGAACAGAACATGTTCATTTCAGCTGTAGCTCCCACTCAAAATTCAAATAATGAAGTTTAGATCTTAAGTGGGATTTTGTGGAGAAGTTATGAATAATAATCATCTTACCTGTTGTAGCTGTTGTAGGTAACTCTGTAAACAACCTCAGTTTGGAAAAATAGTTTAATTCTGACTGGACTGAGCCAGTTGTGAGCCTTTACGCTGTTTAACTTTGTTATTTCAGCAGATGTTTTAGGATTTTTTTTTACAAGAAACGCTCTAAACTGGAAGTGCTACAGCTAGCTTAGCTGTTGCTACTGCTAACTTAGCGTATATAACCATGTTAGGAAAAACTTACAGGGAGGTAAAAGTTTATAAAAGGGCATTTGTATGAAACACTAGGAAATGTAGGAGCGGAGATGATTTAAGACAATCCACAGTATTCCTGAGAAACTTATGTAGGCTGCCATGACAGTCACTAGCCCCGCCCATAGCCCTCCCCCACTGTTCGCTTTTTCCGGTGCGCAAGAAATTCATTCATTCATTCAGATAGTTATGATAACAACAAATTTAGTTTGTTTTTGCTTTAACTGCCAGCTTGAGCAGTTCAGTCATGAGTTTGTGTTCATCTTGTATATTTGTCGGCTGCAACAACAACTGAAGAAAACTGAGAAATGTTTATAAACATTTTGCTTGGAACAAGACGTAGTAAGGCATAGCGTCCTACAAACTGCACTTTGGCTGTGTCCAAAATAGCAGGCTGGGTCCTCCGAAGGTCGAATTTTGTCGGCCGCATATGTCACAGCGCCGCGA
>NW_013952606.1:426923-435003 GCF_001266775.1 Austrofundulus limnaeus
GTCCTCCGGAGGACCCGGCCTGTCGTTTTGGACACAGCCTTTATGCTGACGAAGGAGGACCGTAAACTAACATGGCTGCAGCTTTAAATCTGAAAAACCCACCAAAGAGAGTTTGCTTGCTTTTTTCATTTTATCGACAAAAATTCCCAATGATATTCACTCCGATCCAGAGCTAAGGCTGGCTGCTGAAGGTGTCTCGACTGAACCACTGTGAGTCAGACAGCTTTCAGCAGTATCAACTAAAACATTGAATCTGTACCTGATGAGTTAAACTCTAAATGTTGTGTTTCCMCTGTTGCTATTTAATCGTACAGTTCTTTGCTTTTACTGAATGAAAGCCTATGGTGAATGGTGTTAGCATTAGCGCTAGCTACTGTTAGCCTGGTAGCATGTTATTATGCAACTAATCTTAACTTTAAAGAAATATTTTGCCTATGGTTAGTAGCCGCATGCTGGCAAAACTATATAAATGGCTTAATTTAACTGTTTCAGATCTGAGTTCACTCAGAATAATAAACAATCCTCTTCTCAACTACGTGCTAAAATATGTTGTTTACATCACGGCAGGAGGATTAAAAGACGAGCTTAGCAGTGCCCAGGGGCTATAAAAGTGTCCGGTTTGTTGAAATAAAAATATGCTAACAGAGTTATTAGAGGCAGTTTATTTATTTTTGTTTAACATTTATTTAAAATGACTGCAGCTGTATGAAACCCTCCAGTTCATCTCTAAAAGTTACTAGCAAACTAGCATCCAGTGAATTTTATGTTTAGAATAAGGGGGAGAAACCGTCTATTCACAATACTTCTATAAAATTAATACAATTATGAGGGATTTATGAACATTTTACTTCCAGAATGGTTGACATTTATGATTTTGCATGTGTCTGTCTTCGGGGAAAGAYGAGGTAGMTGATATCAGTAGTAGCTATTAGCTAACATCAGGACATAACTTCATCAGTCTGTGAGCAGTGACGGCTGAGCCACTGATAAAGAATCATCCTCGCCACTTTTTAAAACATCCTTACAGTACATACACCTCCGATATGTGGCCATCTACGCCAAATTTAAATTAAAAATGCTTTGATAAACAGCGAAGGTCTATGCCCCTAATTGTAAACAACACTGCAACCGGAAAAAGAGAACAGTGCKTCTGCTATGAATTATGGGTAGTGGCGYGAAATCAGGAATACTGTGGATAGAAATCCAGACTAGCCGTTAACTCGTCAGTCTAATCAGGATGACATGAATCGCTCAAATTTTAGCCATTTTTTTATGTTTTCTAAGTTGAGTTGACGGTACGGACTATTATGAATTGGGTTAAGTCCAAACGTTACTGAGTTATCACAAACAAAAAACTTTTGGTGATAATAACATTTTCCTCTGATGAGTTTTGTCTTTTTAATAACTAATAATTGTGTAATTCATGAGTTTTCAACAGAATCCCACATTCAAAGATCTGAATTATTCCTTTAAAGCAGCATGTTAAAGAGAATCACACAAATATATGATAAAGTACACAAAAGATGTTTAGTTGGGAGTATACTCACGGAGGAAATGTTTCTCCAATAAGGCGATTTCCAGGTGACCTTTGACCTCACTGAGTCGTTCCGACTCCGACCTCTGGAAGTCCTGAATGGCCGCTGCCATCGTGGGAGACCCCGAGCCAGCCTGAGCACAAACGCAAACATTTACTCACAAAAAATACAAATCAACAAACACTAGAGGAGAAGTTTCACAATTCCAAACACAATCAAATCCAAGTGAACACAAGCATGATCCAAGACACAGAAGATCCCGGTGCAGTGACTCACACTGATGTTTGGATCCAGCAGGAGCGAGGGAGGAGGAGGAGGAGGAGGAAGACTAACAGGAGAATCCCCCTCTTCTGACTACAATAATGACTCAAACGCCCCGAACGGTTTTCAGCCTCGACGCAGACGAGCAGCAGAAAGCCGGACGAGCTGAACGACTGGAGCGAGCGACGTGGGTGAGAGGAAGCTGAGAGGGTGACGCAGGGGGGGAGACGAGACGAGCACTGCAGGTTGAGCATCGCTACTCGACTACAGCGGGGGTCCTTTAAGAGACTTCTGCCAAACACACACACACTCACTCACTGCAGCAGCAGCTTATTCTCKACAACAACCTGCGCTGCAGCGTCTCAAACCGACGCGCCTCTGCTGAAGACAGACGCAGGAGGACCACAGAACCGACAGTGACCTGAAAATCAAACGAGGAGCCGGCGAGAGGGACGGCTCAGGAGACTTTAAGATAAAAATATGGAGCTGGGAGGAGAGGGAGGTGGGAGGGAGGCTCTGCTGCATTGTGGGTTGCACCTYTCAGTCCCTGGGACGAGAAAACGTGTTGATAACTAAACACACCTGCAGGCTGTTTGATGCCCTCTGAGGACTCTGGTCACATAAGTAGGTCGACCTCMGACGTCACGCTGAATGATTATCAGCTGGTTAATTATTCAGACGCCCCCTCCTTTTTATTCTTCCTTATCCTTCAGCAGGACAACCTGCTTTTCTAACCCAGACATGTTCCAGAAGAGAAGTGAAGCAAAACCAGTGAAAACTATTACAAATAAAGCATTAAAATATCTATTTTATCAGTTTTTCTTTGCATTTTTGTATCTGCATGCATAAAATCAGCTGAGTACATTTGGTTCATGCAGCTCTACTATATTTAGAAACGCATCTTAAATATTCACCATTTAACAGCAGTAAAAGAGCCTCTTTTGCTGACGGTTTCATTTTATTTCACTCTTCTGCTCAATGTGCAAACTAGATGCAGGTTTACTTTTATATCCACCTGCCCTGAATTATTAAAAGCTCGTGTTTTCCACAGTTTTGTTCAGTTTTAACATCTTCCACACATTATTATTTGTCAGTGTCTCAGTGTGGAAGAGCTTGTATGAAAAGGACCGGACCACTTCAGGTCACCACACAGCCTCTCAGCTTCAGGGAGCCACTTCCTGTTCTGGGTACAGGTGTGATTTTTCTCTTTGAACAAACACACATGGTTGGCCTCGGTGCACAGGTAACAATTAACTGGGCTCAGGGACCTGACGTGTTCAATACATCCTCTGTGACCAGGTGTGCATTTCCAGCCTGTCCCTCCAGAGAAACGCTGACAGAATCACAACAAGGTGAGGATTTCAGAGGCTTCTCACATATTTATAAAGCCCTGATGTTAGGGCTGCATGATATAAAATACAAGCAAAAAGGCAGTATTCTACATACATGTGTGTTTTTGTCATGTTTGTAAAATATCTAAAACCAGCAGACAAATTTTAATAAAACTCTCAAATTAATGGACAACTGATTAACCTGATTCAAGATGGCTGCCACAGCTAGTCAAACAAAAACAACTACAACTCAGGTAAATTTACAGATATTGATATAAAATTTTATATGGTAGTAGCTGAGTGTCATACCCAGAATATAAGCCAATCGACAAATTGATTGTAGATGGAATTATGTTTAAGATTTAACAATTTTTGCACAAAACGTAAGCATTAAAGTGCCTGTGRCATCATTGTTTGTGATAAATGTGAATGCACTTCTGGAAAGATGTTGATAACATGTTGCAAAAGCAATTTCACACCACTGAGATGAACAGTTGTTGAGATGTTTGCATGTGAAGTAACAGGAAGTGATGTTAAACGGGAATGTCTGCATGTAATCAMGGATAGGCATGTCACAGACACTTTAAAGGTAGCAGCTAATAATTTATCAATCTTTAATTCCTTCAGTCACTGTGATGCTCACWGAACTTTCCAAAGTTTTCAGCATCTCCATCACCACCATTAGGGCAGTAAAGGGCGGCAAATTTATTACTGGCATGCAGATCATAAATACATGACAAGTGGAATGAACTATAATGTAATTTATTGCAGTTTTGTTTGCAATACTGACATCATACTAGCTGCGTTTCCACTGACCATGAAAATGCGTGAATTAGAATTTCGAAAATAAATTTGCTCAATGGAAACACGTCTATTTAGAAAAAAATTACGTTTTTTGACAAAAAGTTTTTGCGCTAGGATGAGGTGGTTTTTCGGCCGTATCGAAACTGGTGTTTTTTGCAAAACTGCAATGGAAACACTTTGTCCGCATCACAGGAGTCACGTGATCAACAACCGGCTGTTTCTACTGGTGAAAAAGACGATGAAGAAGATAACAGGAAGTAGAAATAGTAGTAATATCACAGAAGTAGTATAAAATAGTAAACTCACCGACTACAATTTCCCAAAAACACAGCATACGTAGYCGCTCCCAAGTAGGGACTTGTCTCTGGAAAGCCTCGATAAAACACGCCGACGTCTCCTCTGATGATGAGCGCTAGTGTGGTAGCAACATGCTATGTGTTTACATCCATCGCCGCCATGTTTGTAATGACTTATCATGAGAACAAACGTAGGCTGTGTCCAAAACGGCAGGACGGGTCCTCCGAAGGTCGAATTTGTCGGCCGCATACGTCACAGCGCCGCGACGAAGGACGTCCAAAACCGAAGACTCCTCCGATGCGTCCGACAAATACGTCCTTCTTTTTCCCCGAATCGAAGGACAGGTCTGATGGATCCTTCCCGGCCCAGCATATCCCATAATGCATTGCGGCCCGACTGGAGATTTTTTTAAGCTAGTAATGGTGGACGAAGCGAGAGAAAAGAATACATTTTAAATAAAAATATGGTGATTTAAAAATTAAAAAAAATTAGCGGTTGTAATTCTAATACTTTTATCATTTGTATRGACATGTTTTTACATATTATTTTTCGTCATAAAAAACGCGAAATAAACATGAACCTACAGCGGGTCAATTAGTTCTTCTAATGTTACCTTTAAGTTAATTTTATAGTTTTGTGATATTAATAATGCTAATGTATTGATATTTTTCTAGTTTTGATTGGAGTTTGCTTGTTTAGCGTCGTCACAGTTGCTAGGTGACAAGACGTACGCCGGGGTAAGGAGGGGAGGCTAGACCGTCCAAATCCACAGCCTCTTTTTTCCGGTCTTCCCGGTCTACCAAGGACCCGGCCCGCCGAGACCGGGGAGTCTGGGTCCTCCGGAGGACCCGGCCTGTCGTTTTGGACACACCCGTATTCACGTGTGACTTTAACAGCATTTCTTACTTAATGGAAACACCGCAGCTGCGAAACTGTGTTTTTTCGACATTAACAGAATATCGACAAAGTTTTGTGCACATTTGCGATGAAAATGCAGCTACTGATGCTGMTTTTTATTACAGTAAATCTACATTAGTACATCTTTAACAAAAGAACAGTAGATGTAATGGAGGAGAAGGTGAGATGATGTAATGTCCACTGACTGACCACCATCAGCCCAATGACATTCTGCTCATATATTATGGATGAAAAGAGATTTTGTCATAAATATAAGGGCAGCCCACAGTGACCGGCTTCTCTCTTCTCAGCAAGGTTTTAAATAAAGGTCATGTGATCTGATCCTGAAGGGTACAAAGACCTGGTGGGCTTTGAAAACCAACAACAGGAGCTTTAACACACAGACAGCAAAGGCATCTTCTGCGTGTTTGCTGTGTTTGTGTGTCTGTGTGTGTGTGTGTGTGTGTGTTAAAGCAGAAATAAGAGCTAACGTCTTCTATTTTAGGGCTTCTAAGCGTGACTCATCATTGCTGGGATGTGGGCGATCCCTTCCTGGTGGGCTGCAGCTCAAGCAGGCAAAAACCGCATGAGACCCGACTCAGATACCAGCTTCATCTGTGATGTTCACTGATCAGGACCGGAGCCACTTTCACAGTAATACAGAAAAATACACAATAAACGGTTTGATGAACAATCTGTTTGAAACGAGGAAAAAAAAAAAGGAGTCCACTGGGCTTTCATGCAGGAAATGATGAAATCTCTTTCRAAGCGTTTGTTTGGTCCTGTCTGTGTGCGACCGTCAGGATGACGATAACACTCGTGTTTTTAGAGTAACGAGCGAGGACACTTCCTTCCTTTGTGGATACTAGAAGGGAGGACACCTCAGYGTTCAGTCCTCCTCCTTTAATCTCCTCTCCTCCTTCATTTTTCATCCCCTTCCTGCAATCTAGTTCCCTCTCATCCCTCTGCTCTCACCACTTCCTCTCTGTCAGCTGCTGATTGTCTCCTCGGTGTCACGTTGCTCATAAATCCTGACCACAATCATCTGCCTTTTTCCCTCCATCTAAACGAGACCTCTCTGCGTGGAGCTCGTTTCCTCCTCAGTTAGGGAAGAGAGAAGTGGGCTTTAAAACAGCAACATCATGCTGTTTTTATCGCTCCTTCATTAGGTTATTGAAGAACATCAGAGAGGTCAAACAGCGGCTAAAACAAGCTTCCCTCCCGTTTGTTTATTTATTTTGCGGACAGGAAATGATGTAATGCTAAGATAAGGCGATCTTCCTCTGCGACCACTCAACTGTAAGCCCAGAAAAGATGTCACTAAGCACTTACGGGGTCTCGCAGGACCTCCTCCGTGTCTCGCACAGCAGACCTGGGCTTCAGCTGCACGTCGTCGTTACATTCGCTGTCAGAGGCCGGCGGAGACTCGCCCAGGTCCGGGAACTCGTCTCTCGTCCTGGGGCCTCGGAAGCGGATCTTGTCCAGGCGCTTCAGCATGGTCAACGCCGCGCTCCTCGGCTTTACCTTAACATGGCGGACGGCAACCCTGTGACAAAAAGAGGCGGGGGCCTGTGGTTACTGGGGGGGCAACATGCTTCCAGCCTCACCACCTTAATAACCTCCATCGCTGCTTTAATTTTTATTTTTTTATACTTCTCAACTACAAACACTCGACTCAAAGATGGATCTGGTCTGACGAGCGTCTTTTAACAAAGATGTGAAATATTATAACAGGTGGATCAAAGAAACTTATTGGCTCAAATAAAAAAAATTATTTCACCCACATGTGAACAAGTTCAGATGTGAATGGAAAGTTTTTAATTCGTCCCTCAGGGTGAGTGGTAACAATGTGAGTGGCAGGTTAATAAACACTTTCCTCCAGCTGTAAAGACACCTGTCAAAATAAAAGCTGTTCCCACGATAACGACATGAATCCAGTCAGAGCGGCTCAGGCACCAACCCAAACCAGCACTTTACGCTACATGTTTGGACTTTCTTTTTTCAGTAATTTAATCCATTTATTTATCAAAATGTTCAGATTTTTCACAATATTACAGCTTTGACTTTTGGTATTTGCAACTCTTGTTAGTATTTTTGCATTTTACTTTATTTACAATAGGAATGAGATCTTTTGAATAATCTTTGTACTCTTTCATATCAGCACTTACYGTTTAGTTTTTAGATACATTCTGCTAGTTTTTGCTTCCAACTTGCATTCATTTTATTTTTTTAGCTAATGTCCTGCTGTTTTTCCCTTACAGTTAGAGCTGGCCCMAAAAAKAAATCYGATGTTTTTCATCCCAAATTCGATTTTTAACCAATTTTGTTTCCCACTTAACAGAGTGCCTGTTTCAGGYRTTGAAACAAATTTGTTGTTCTCCTGCTTTTTGTAGCAAGAGCCTCCAAACAGTTTTTGCAGTGAGGTGATTGTTGCTCCAAGTCTGAGGTTGCAAAACCTAACCAGTTCCAGAAAACTGAAGAAACAGTGCCTTTTCTTAAGAAGTACACCCTCTTTGGCAGCTGCCATTTTGTCATGTTGTGTACCAAGTAGGGCTGCCACAAACAATTATTTTAATAATCGATTAATCACCGATTATTTTTTCGATTAGTCGACTAATCGGATCATWCGTTAATTGAATATAAAACATACAGCTTATAACGTCAGAATGCAGCTGCTATTATATAACCATGGTTAGATTTTAGCTATATGCTAACTAAAAATAATTGCTGTGAAGACAAGTTCTGCTCTGCAGATATTACACAGGTTTCTCTTTCATTTTCTTAAAATGATCCCACACTTTGAGCTCTGTTGTCAGGTAGCCATGATACCAGAGCCTGTCTGTATAATGTCTTGTGACGTCCACGGCCTACCCCAGTTACCACTACGCCTGTCACGATAACAAATTTTGCTGGGCGATTAATTGTCTCAAAATTTATTGCGATAAACGATAATAT
>NW_013952606.1:435380-440746 GCF_001266775.1 Austrofundulus limnaeus
GATTAATCGTGGCAGCCCTAGTGCCAAGCATCTTGAGGGACAGGTGAGGTGACCTCTGAACTACAGAAACCCAAACAGTGCACTGGTGGGGGAAAAAAAATCCAGATTTCCACAAAATTTAAACTTTAGAAATGTCAAATTTGAATTAATCGATTAAATCGATTTATCGCCCAACCCAACATCTCTAGTTTTGTTCATTTAAGCTTTTGCTTTGTTATATTCATCTTTAGCTTCTGCTTTGCTTGTTTTATCTGTTAATTACTGGTTTGCTTTATTTAGCTTTTTGCTACTGGTTAGCTAATGTTGTATACTGATGTGCTAATTTTAGCTTCCGYTAGTTTTATTTTCCATCTACTATTTTGGTAATACAGACTTGAGCTTTTGCTAATTTTAGCTTTTGCTTTGCTAATTTTCTTGGTTTTGTTATTTGTTACTATTAATTGTAAGTCTAGTATTTAGTTTTGAATCACCTCAGAGGACAAAAACTGCTCCCATACTTTTATTTATTTTCACTGCAAACTGTTCATTATTTATTTTTTAAAGATGTTTTTTTTATCTCCTTTCCAAACACAACATCTTAAACTGATGGATGAACAAGAGGAAGAGGAGGAGGAGGAGGAGGWGGAAGAGGGGGAGGAAGAGGAGGAGGAGGAGAGGACTCCAGCTCACGTTCTGATCACTCTGAATGTCTCTGTGAGGACACAGGAACAAATCGTCCTCGTGACTCATTTGCTCGTCCTGTGCAGACACAAAGACACCTGCGAACACCTTCACCTCATCATCAGTCCCTGCTGACACACACACACACACACACACACACACACACACACACACACACACACACACACACACACTGACGCAGCTCTGAAACATAACGACCCAAGTGCAAAAATGTGCAAACAAATGCACATAAACACAGAGGCTGAAGGTTTGTGCGAACGTTCAGGGGTTGAGGAGCTGTGTGCGTCTCCTACACGTGTTGTGTTGTGAGCCTGCACCCCTCTCTGAGTAATCTTCTAATAACCCGTGAAGCTCGGGGTTACTCTGGGTCACAGACGCTGCMGCAGCCAATCACAGGAAGTCACTTCAGTTTGGTCCAGAGTCATTCTGCAACTTTGACACAACGYTCCTGAGCTGCAAATCACGAGATATTTTGCTGACACAAACACTAACAAGCCTTTGAAACAAATACACGCAGCTGTTTTTGACAGCTAACGACTGTTATCTAAACAACAAGGACATTTGAAGAAAATAAATAAATAAATAAGATAATTAATCAGCAGCAGCAGAACAGGCTGAATGACTCTGAACATTTCCCTCTCAGACACACCAGAACATCCGTTTCTGCTCCGACAGGTGCTTCAGCTGCTGCACAAACCCATGTAAGGAGATCCTGTTCTGCTCCTCTCTCCTCCACGGCGACTAATTTCCAGCGAGAGCCTCRTCGCTCCGTCCATGGAGCTGTTCTCAACTTCTGCCCAGTTTCATAAGACACTCAGAGAGGGATTAACATGAGCTTTAAATATCTCCGCTGCAGCTTTTGTTTGGTTTTTACTTCAACACGTTCGTACCGACGCGAGCTGTGACAGATGGTCAAAATATCAAATAAATATGAGGCGACTGCTGAGCTGAATAATAACACGGTTAATGTGGACTGCCAGGTGGTGCTGGGAGGCAGCAGAGATAAAAATAAAATAAAAATAAAAAATGCTGTAACCAAACAGCATCAAACTCACCAGTGCTGGGCAGGTTGCAACAGACGAGAGAAAAAGTTAATCTAATGGATTTTAATTGGATTAATTAGACATAATTCATTTGTTTGCAGATCGAGGCTAAATCAAAATGTGATATTAATCATGTCAACGAGTTCTGAAAGTCCTCAGTGCCACTGTGCACGCTCAAACTTTATATTAAAGCAGGTGGTAATAAATTAAACAGTGCAGTTAGTTTTCTAGAAGAACTGATGCAACATCTGAAATGTGGGTACGCGCTCAACGTAAACAACCAGAAAACCACTTGAGTCATGTGATCGACCTTCGTTTAGCTTCTGTTAGTCACTTCGGCTGTTTCTGGAGTAAACAAATTTTCTTACAACTTTTTAATTTAAAGGACATAAACGATCAGATTGAGTTTGACAGTTTTTTTTTGCGTCGTTTTCCTGACTCGGTTATTACTTCATCAAATGTTAGCTCAAATCAATTTATCTATAGCGGATGTGCAACACAAAGTGCTTTAAACCAGCTAAAGAAACAGCACCAAAAACGCGAACAAGGTTAATTAAAAAAACAGTAATAAGCTGCAAAACTATTAAAGCCAAAACAGGAGTTTTCAGTGTTTTTGATTTTAGTTTTAGTTAAATATATTCCACAGCCAAATTCTATTCGTCATGTTTTGTTGGCAACAATTTTGAACATACGGAATTTGGTTATTCCGTATGTTGCGGGTGTTTCGGAGAAACTGAGACGTTTATTTTCTAAACATGATGTCCCAGTAGCTTTCAAAGCCCAAAACACATTACGGCAAAGGCTGGTTCACCCCAAAGATCCGGTGCCCCGGCACAAACAGAGCAATRTTGTATATGCTGTTAAGTGCCAGGAGGACTGCGACCAGTTATACATCGGGGAAACAAAGCAACCACTGTTCAAAAGAATGTCCCAACACAGACGAGCTACATCTAATGGCCAGAACTCTGCAGTTTTCACTCATTTACAGGCCAGCGGTCACTCTTTCAGAGATGAGGATGTTCTCATTCTTGATAGAGAGGAACGTTGGTTTGAGAGAGGAGTAAAAGAAGCCATTTTTGTGAAGACCGTCCATCATTAAACATAGGTGGAGGCCTCCGTTTTCAGTTGTCCCCCTCCTAAAGTGCGGCTATTGCCAGTATCACTCCACCCCCTGTTAACAATAGGTGTTAATTAGGTGTCAACGATAGCCATGTGATGTGAGTATCAGTCACATGGAGGCAGGGCTTAAAAGCCTGAATTTTGCCTGAAACTCTCAGACTGAAGAAGTCTCTTGGAGGAGAGACGAAACGTTTCATTAGAGAAGAACCCGTCCAGAAGACCCATAACAATTTTTTTCTTTTTGTTTTTTTACCTGGATTACTGAGATGCATCAGGACAACAATTTTGAGTTGTTTGTTGACGTGTACACGTTGGATATTGATTTGTTTTAAAAAAAAATCACCGGATGTAAACAGAGTCAGGAGAACGATGGAGTCAGAGACACCGATCAAAGTTCAAAACCTGTAAGGATTTATCAGTTTTTAGTAAAATCAGAATAACTGACCCAGAGGACCTGTGGGATCTGATCAGATAATATTCTGGTAGTACTAGGACTATAAAAAGACCTGAATCCTCCAGTTTTACATGGGTCAAACTAACCGTTGGGACCTCAGGGTTCAGATTAATCCAGGTACAGCAGGAGGGTTAAAAAAGCAGCTCAATATTTGTAAAACCAGCTGAGTTATGGTTATATTTGTGTTTGCCTGTGTCTCAATTTGTTCTGCGAGGGGAGAGTTAATGAGGCGGATGGGTGAATTTCTGCTTCAGGACGCAGGCAGGACGTAAACAGAGCGACTGAAGTGAGAGTTTCCCCTCCACGCCGTCACCGACCCAACAGAATTCGATGCCTCGGTCTCTGTACCGGAAAACAGGATGGGAAGAGTACGCCGACCGCTCCGGTCCCGTTTCTTCTCTCGTTCGTGCACCGACTCTGCCAGAGTTATATCACCATGTTAGTTACATAAACAATCAATACGAGCCCATCACAACACTAAACACACGATCAAAAAGTAATCAAGTTTGAACTCTGGCTGAGGTGACTACCTCACTGATTAKTCCCCATGTTTGTGTGTCTGTTAGCAAAATATCCCATGGACATACTTCAATGAAACTTTCAGGAAATAACCACTGATTACATATCTATAAATGACTAATTATTTGCAGTAATTTAAAATGGCCACCAGAGTCAGGTGATAATAAAAACAACACAAAACTGATATAATTCAGTCAGTTTGACAGGTATTGAGCTAATATTAGCTGTGGTTTCAGCTGAGAGTAATTCACAACACATACTGTTTCCAGCTTTTAGCTGTTGAGCATCTCTGGTTGTTTTTTTTATGTATTTGCATAAGTTTTGTTTATCTTTGTGCTCATTTCCATGTCTTGTGCTCTTGATTTGTATCACTTGTGTTTCCTGATGTCTTTCTGTTTGAGTTATTAAACGTTCTGAAGTTAATTTGAGACATTAGAAGTCTTTATTTATTTATTGTGAGTAATTAAAATAATTACTATCACGTAATTAGATTAAACATTGGGGGGGGAAGAGACAGCACTGGACCTGATGATTGTTAGCTAAAGGCTAATGTTGTTAGCTTGACCAAAAATAACAGTTCAACAGTGTCACAATTTCACTTTTATCTGCTTTGATAGGAATTAATTTCGAAGTTAGGCTCACTGTGAACTGGTTAAATAGTTCCTAAAACTGTTTAATATTTTTAGTATTCATCCGCCACACGGAGGTATAAAACGACATCAATAATCCGCACATTACGACCCCCGAAGACGACGACAGGACAAACGATGGACACGATAAAACACCTTTTGTTTTCAAAGACATGATACAAATAAACAGAGATTAAAAAAATAAAATAATTGTTCTCACCCAGCACGCAAATCGTAGCAAAGTTTCATGAACACGGAGGTTTATCCTTCAGTACACCTGCTGCTCAGGACGGTCAAATTAGCTTCTCAACAACCCCTCCATCTCGGTCCCCCCTCACAAAAATAAAATAAAATTGTATAAAACCCAGTCCAAACGTCGAGTCCGCGGTGTGTATGTAGCCAGAAATAAAAACAGATACCAGATATCTCCTCTTTCAGGAGAGCTGCCTCTACAGAACCCCGTTTCTGGTTCGCAGAAATGACAAGAGAAGATAACGGCTTCCTTCTTAAAGGGGTCGCGGTTGTATGGCAGGCCGTTGTAGTATATAATTTAAACCATAGTTTGACATCAGCAACCAGTGTTTTATTAAGTACCTCAAAGTGAAACTTGAGTAAAAGTACAAGTATCTTACCATAAAATTACTTTGCTAAAAGTTCAAGTCTCCTCTAAGAATATTACTTGAGTAAAAGTCTTAAATTATCTAATTTATTTTGTACTTAAGTTTCAAAACTAAATTTCTGACATAAAATGTACATAAGTATTAAAAGTAAAAACATTGAGTAAAAATGAGTGGTAAGATTTTCCAAAATGACTTTTATTGGGAGGTGACACTCTCAAAAAAGTTTTTCTACTGGCCAAAATGATTATAATGTCATATAAAAATGTTAATTTTACAAAATTTAGGAAGCACTAGTCTACCT